>NW_027332720.1:0-89691 GCF_002575655.3 Aegilops tauschii subsp. strangulata
TCTGACCTTTCTTGCACATGCTATGTGGATGAAATGATGATACCATGCCAACTTTCAACCTTTTCAAAGTTCATTTGAAATGCTTTTCAATTTTAGGGTCTTATAGCTCAAAATAATTAGAAAATGCATGAAAAATAACAAATGAAGTCAGAAAGGATTGAAAAATGATGATGTGGCTTTGAATGGTGCATTTTGAACACACAAAAAGTCAGGAGTTCAAATAAGTTTTAAAAAATGAAATCCCTTTGTAACAGACGAGTTTCCGTATGAAATCCTGATACTTTGAAAGAGATTGTCCGTTTTGTACACGAAGTGCAACCAGTTTTTGCCGTAACCCTCTCAACTTTCTTGCACATGCTATGTGGATGAAATGATGATACCATGCCAAGTTTCAACCTTTTCAGAGTTCATTTGAAATGCTTTTCAATTTTAGGGTCTTATAGCTCAAAATAATTAGAAAATGCATGAAAAATAACAAATGAAGTCAGAAAGGATTGAAAAATGATGATGTGGCTTTGAATGGTGCATTTTGAACACACGAAAAGTCAGGAGTTCAAATAAGTTTTAAAAAATGAAATCCCTTTGTAACAGACGAGTTTCCGTATGAAATCCTGATACTTTGAAAGAGATTGTCCGTTTTGTACACGAAGTGCATCCAGTTTTTGCCGTAACCCTCTAAACTTTCTTGCACATGCTATGTGGATGAAATGATGATACCATGCCAAGTTTCAACCTTTTCAGAGTTCATTTCAAATGCTTTTCAATTTTAGGGTCTTATAGCTCAAAATAATTAGATAATGCATGAAAAATAACAAATGAAGTCAGAAATGATTGAAAAATGATGATGTGGCTTTGAATGGTGCATTTCGAACACACAAAAAATCAGGAGTTCAAATAAGTTTAAAAAAATGAAATCTGTTTGTAACAGACGAGTTTCCGTATGAAATCCTGATACTTTGAAAGAGATTGTCCGTTTTGTACACGAAGTGCATCCAGTTTTTGCCGTAACCCACTCAACTTTCTTGCACATGCTATGTGGATGAAATGATGATACCATGCCAACTTTCAACCTTTTCAGAGTTCATTTGAAATGCTTTTCAATTTTAGGGTCTTATAGCTCAAAATAATTAGAAAATGCATGAAAAATAACAAATGAAGTCAGAAAGGATTGAAAAATGATAATGTGGCTTTGAATGGTGCATTTCGAACACACAAAAAGTCAGGAGTTCAAATACGTTTTAAAAAATGAAATCCCTTTGTAACAAACGAGTTTCCGTATGAAATCTTGATACTTTGAAAGAGATTGTCCGTTTTGTACACGAAGTGCATCCAGTTTTTGCCGTAACCCTCTGAACTTTCTTGCACATGCTATGTGGATGAAATGATGATACCAGGCCAACTTTCAACCTTTTTATAGTTCATTTGAAATGCTTTTCAATTTTAGGGTCTTATAGCTCAAAATAATTAGAAAATGCATGAAAAATAACAAATGAAGTCAGAAAGGATTGAAAAATGATGATGTGGCTTTGAATGGTGTATTTTGAACACACAAAAAGTCGGGAGTTCAAATAACTTTTAAAAAATGAAATCCCTTTGTAACAGACGAGTTTCCGTATGAAATCTTGATACTTTGAAAGAGATTGTCCGTTTTGTACACGAAGTGCATCCAGTTTTTACCGTAACCCTCTCAACTTTCTTGCACATGCTATGTGGATGAAATGATGATACCATGCCAACTTTCAACCTTTTCAAAGTTCATTTGAAATGCTTTTCAATTTTAGGGTCTTATAGCTCAAAATAATTAGAAAATGCATGAAACATAACAAATGAAGTCAGAAAGGATTGAAAAATGATGATGTGGCTTTGAATGGTGCATTTTGAACACACAAAAAGTCAGGAGTTCAAATAAGTTTTAAAAAATGAAATCCCTTTGTAGCAGACGAGTTTCCGTTTGAAATCCTGATACTTTGAAAGAGATTGTCCGTTTTGTACACGAAGTACATCCAGTTTTTGCCGTAACCCTCTCAACTTTCTTGCACATGCTATGTGGATGAAATGATGATACCATGCCAAGTTTCAACCTTTTCAGAGTTCATTTGAAATGCTTTTCAATTTTAGGGTCTTATAGCTCAAAATAATTAGAAAATGCATGAAAAATAACAAATGAAGTCAGAAAGGATTGAAAAATGATGATGTGGCTTTGAATTGTGCATTGTGAACACACAAAAAGTCAGGAGTTCAAATAAGTTTTAAAAATGAAATCCCTTTGTAACAGACGAGTTTCCGTATGAAATCCTGATACTTTGAAAGATATTGTCCATTTTGTACACGAAGTGCATCCAGTTTTTGCCGTAACCCTCTCAACTTTCTTGCACATGCTATGTGGATGAAATGATGATACCATGCCAACTTTCAACCTTTTCAGAGTTCATTTGAAATGCTTTTCAATTTTAGGGTCTAATAGCTCAAAATAATTAGAAAATGCATGAAAAATAACAAATGAAGTCAGAAAGGATTGAAAAATGATGATGTGGCTTTGAATGGTGCATTTCGAACACACAAAAAATCAGGAGTTCAAATAAGTTTAAAAAATGAAATCCGTTTGTAACAGACGAGTTTCCGTATGAAATCCTGATACTTTGAAAGAGATTGTCCGTTTTGTACACGAAGTGCATCCAGTTTTTGCCGTAACCCACTCAACTTTCTTGCACATGCTATGTGGATGAAATGATGATACCATGCCAACTTTCAACCTTTTCAGAGTTCATTTGAAATGCTTTTCAATTTTAGGGTCTTATAGCTCAAAATAATTAGAAAATGCATGAAAAATAACAAATGAAGTCAGAAAGGATTGAAAAATGATAATGTGGCTTTGAATGGTGCATTTCGAACACACAAAAAGTCAGGAGTTCAAATACGTTTAAAAAATGAAATCCCTTTGTAACAGACGAGTTTTCGTATGAAATCTTGATACTTTGAAAGAGATTGTCCGTTTTGTACACGAAGTGCATCCAGTTTTTGCCGTAACCCTCTGAACTTTCTTGCACATGCTATGTGGATGAAATGATGATACCAGGCCAACTTTCAACCTTTTTAGAGTTCATTTGAAATGCTTTTCAATTTTAGGGTCTTATAGCTCAAAATAATTAGAAAATGCATGAAAAATAACAAATGAAGTCAGAAAGGATTGAAAAATGATGATGTGGCTTTGAATGGTGTATTTTGAACACACAAAAAGTCAGGAGTTCAAATAAGTTTTAAAAAATGAAATCCCTTTGTAACAGACGAGTTTCCATATGAAATCTTGATACTTTGAAAGAGATTGTCCGTTTTGTACACGAAGTGCATCCAGTTTTTGCCGTAACCCTCTCAACTTTCTTGCACATGCTATGTGGATGAAATGATGATACCATGCCAACTTTCAACCTTTTCAAAGTTCATTTGAAATGCTTTTCAATTTTAGGGTCTTATAGCTCAAAATAATTAGAAAATGCATGAAAAATAACAAATGAAGTCAGAAAGGATTGAAAAATGATGATGTGGCTTTGAATGGTGCATTTTGAACACACAAAAAGTCAAGAGTTCAAATAAGTTTTAAAAAATGAAATCCCTTTGTAACAGACGAGTTTCCGTATGAAATCCTGATACTTTGAAAGAGATTGTCCGTTTTGTACACGAAGTGCATCCAGTTTTTGCCGTAACCCTCTCAACTTTCTTGCACATGCTATGTGGATGAAATGTGATACCATGCCAAGTTTCAACCTTTTCAGAGTTCATTTGAAATGCTTTTCAATTTTAGGGTCTTATAGCTCAAAATAATTAGATAATTCATGAAAAATAACAAATGAAGTCAGAAAGGATTGGAAAATGATGATGTGGCTTTGAATGGTGCATTTCGAACACACAAAAATCAGGAGTTCAAATAAGTTTAAAAAAATGAAATCCGTTTGTAACAGACGAGTTTCCGTATGAAATCCTGATACTTTGAAAGAGATTGTCCGTTTTGTACACGAAGTGCATCCAGTTTTTGCCGTAACCCTCTGAACTTTCTTGCACATGCTATGTGGATGAAAGGATGATACAATGCCAACTTTCAACCTTTTCAGAGTTCATTTGAAATGCTTTTCAATTTTAGGGTCTTATAGCTCAAAATAATTAGATAATGCATGAAAAATAACAAATGAAGTAAGATAGGATAGAAAAATGATGATGTGGCTTTGAATGGTGCATTTTGAACACACAAAAAGTCAGGAGTTCAAATAAGTTTAAAAAAATGAAATCCCTTTGTAACAGACGAGTTTCCGTATGAAATCCTGATACTTTGAAAGAGATTGTCCGTTTTGTACACGAAGTGCATCCAGTTTTTGCCGTAACCCTCTCAACTTTCTTGCACATGCTATGTGGATGAAATGATGATACCATGCCAAGTTTCAACCTTTTCAGAGTTCATTTGAAATGCTTTTCAATTTTAGGGTCTTATAGCTCAAAATAATTAGAAAATGCATGAAAAATAACAAATGAAGTCAGAAAGGATTGAAAAATGATGATGTGGCTTTGAATGGTGCATTTTGAACACACAAAAAGTCAGGAGTTCAAATAAGTTTAAAAAAATGAAATCCCTTTGTAACAGACGAGTTTCCGTATGAAATCCTGATACTTTGAAAGAGATTGTCCGTTTTGTACACGAAGTGCATCCAGTTTTTGCCGTAACCCTCTCAACTTTCTTGCACATGCTATGTGGATGAAATGATGATACCATGCCAAGTTTCAACCTTTTCAGAGTTCATTTGAAATGCTTTTCAATTTTAGGGTCTTATAGCTCAAAATAATTAGATAATGCATGAAAAATAACAAATGAAGTCAGAAAGGATTGAAAAATGATGATGTGGCTTTGAATGGTGAATTTCGAACAAACAAAAAATCAGGAGTTCAAATAAGTTTAAAAAAATGAAATCCGTTTGTAACAGACGAGTTTCCGTATGAAATCCTGATACTTTGAAAGAGATTGTCCGTTTTGTACACGAAGTGCATCCAGTTTTTGCCGTAACCCTCTCAACTTTCTTGCACATGCTATGTGGATGAAATGATGATACCATGCCAAGTTTCAACCTTTTCAGAGTTCATTGGAAATGCTTTTCAATTTTAGGGTTTTATAGCTCAAAATAATTAGTAAATGCATGAAAAATAACAAATGAAGTCATAAAGGATTGAAAAATGATGATGTGGCTTTGAATGGTGAATTTCGAACAAACAAAAAATCAGGAGTTCAAATAAGTTTAAAAAAATGAAATCCGTTTGTAACAGACGAGTTTCCGTATGAAATCCTGATACTTTGAAAGAGATTGTCCGTTTTGTACACGAAGTGCATCCAGTTTTTGCCGTAACCCTCTCAACTTTCTTGCACATGCTATGTGGATGAAATGATGATACCATGCCAACTTTCAACCTTTTCAAAGTTCATTTGAAATGCTTTTCAATTTTAGGGTCTTATAGCTCAAAATAATTAGAAAATGCATGAAAAATAACAAATGAAGTCAGAAAGGATTGAAAAATGATGATGTGGCTTTGAATGGTGCATTTTGAACACACAAAAAGTCAAGAGTTCAAATAAGTTTTAAAAAATGAAATCCCTTTGTAACAGACGAGTTTCCGTATGAAATCCTGATACTTTGAAAGAGATTGTCCGTTTTGTACACGAAGTGCATCCAGTTTTTGCCGTAACCCTCTCAACTTTCTTGCACATGCTATGTGGATGAAATGTGATACCATGCCAAGTTTCAACCTTTTCAGAGTTCATTTGAAATGCTTTTCAATTTTAGGGTCTTATAGCTCAAAATAATTAGATAATTCATGAAAAATAACAAATGAAGTCAGAAAGGATTGGAAAATGATGATGTGGCTTTGAATGGTGCATTTCGAACACACAAAAAATCAGGAGTTCAAATAAGTTTAAAAAATGAAATCCGTTTGTAACAGACGAGTTTCCGTATGAAATCCTGATACTTTGAAAGAGATTGTCCGTTTTGTACACGAAGTGCATCCAGTTTTTGCCGTAACCCTCTGAACTTTCTTGCACATGCTATGTGGATGAAAGGATGATACAATGCCAACTTTCAACCTTTTCAGAGTTCATTTGAAATGCTTTTCAATTTTAGGGTCTTATAGCTCAAAATAATTAGATAATGCATGAAAAATAACAAATGAAGTAAGATAGGATAGAAAAATGATGATGTGGCTTTGAATGGTGCATTTTGAACACACAAAAAGTCAGGAGTTCAAATAAGTTTAAAAAAATGAAATCCCTTTGTAACAGACGAGTTTCCGTATGAAATCCTGATACTTTGAAAGAGATTGTCCGTTTTGTACACGAAGTGCATCCAGTTTTTGCCGTAACCCTCTCAACTTTCTTGCACATGCTATGTGGATGAAATGATGATACCATGCCAAGTTTCAACCTTTTCAGAGTTCATTTGAAATGCTTTTCAATTTTAGGGTCTTATAGCTCAAAATAATTAGAAAATGCATGAAAAATAACAAATGAAGTCAGAAAGGATTGAAAAATGATGATGTGGCTTTGAATGGTGCATTTGAACACACAAAAAGTCAGGAGTTCAAATAAGTTTAAAAAAATGAAATCCCTTTGTAACAGACGAGTTTCCGTATGAAATCCTGATACTTTGAAAGAGATTGTCCGTTTTGTACACGAAGTGCATCCAGTTTTTGCCGTAACCCTCTCAACTTTCTTGCACATGCTATGTGGATGAAATGATGATACCATGCCAAGTTTCAACCTTTTCAGAGTTCATTTGAAATGCTTTTCAATTTTAGGGTCTTATAGCTCAAAATAATTAGATAATGCATGAAAAATAACAAATGAAGTCAGAAAGGATTGAAAAATGATGATGTGGCTTTGAATGGTGAATTTCGAACAAACAAAAAATCAGGAGTTCAAATAAGTTTAAAAAAATGAAATCCGTTTGTAACAGACGAGTTTCCGTATGAAATCCTGATACTTTGAAAGAGATTGTCCGTTTTGTACACGAAGTGCATCCAGTTTTTGCCGTAACCCTCTGAACTTTCTTGCACATGCTATGTGGATGAAAGGATGATACCATGCCAACTTTCAACCTTTTCAGAGTTCATTTGAAATGCTTTTCAATTTTAGGGTCTTATAGCTCAAAATAATTAGATAATGCATGAAAAATAACAAATGAAGTCAGAAAGGATAGAAAAATGATGACGTGGCTTTGAATGGTGCATTTTGAACACACAAAAAGTCAGGAGTTCAAATAAGTTTTAAAAAATGAAATCCCTTTGTAACAGACGAGTTTCCGTATGAAATCCTGATACTTTGAAAGAGATTGTCCGTTTTGTACACGAAGTGCATCCAGTTTTTGCCGTAACCCTCTCAACTTTCTTGCACATGCTATGTGGATGAAATGATGATACCATGCCAAGTTTCAACCTTTTCAGAGTTCATTTGAAATGCTTTTCAATTTTAGGGTCTTATAGCTCAAAATAAGTAGTAAATGCATGAAAAATAACAAATGAAGTCAGAAAGGATTGAAAAATGATGATGTGGCTTTGAATGGTGCATTTTGGACAGACAAAAAGTCAGGAGTTCAAATAAGTTTTAAAAAATGAAATCCGTTTGTAACAGACGAGTTTCCGTATGAAATCCTGATACTTTGAAAGAGATTGTCTGTTTTGTACACGAAGTGCATCCAGTTTTTGCCGTAACCCTCTCAACTTTCTTGCACATGCTATGTGGATGAAATGAAGATACCATGCCAACTTTCAACCTTTTCAGAGTTCATTTGAAATGCTTTTACGTTTTAGGGTCTTATAGCTCAAAATAATTAGTAAATGCATGAAAAATAACAAATGAAGTCAGAAAGGATTGAAAAATGATGATGTGGCTTTGAATGTTGTATTTTGAACACACAAAAAGTCAGGAGTTCAAATAAGTTTAAAAAAATGAAATCCCTTTGTAACAGACGAGTTTCCGTATGAAATCCTGATACTTTGAAAGAGATTGTCCGTTTTGTACACGAAGTGCATCCAGTTTTTGCTGTAACCCTCTCAACTTTCTTGCACATGCTATGTGGATGAAATGATGATACCATGCCAACTTTCAACCTTTTCAGAGTTCATTTGAAATGCTTTTCAGTTTTAGGTCTTATAGCTCAAAATAATTAGTAAATGCATGAAAAATAACAAATGAAGTCAGAAAGGATTGAAAAATGATGATGTGGCTTTGAATGGTGCATTTCGAACACACAAAAAATCAGGAGTTCAAATAAGTGAAAAAAAATGAAATCCGTTTGTAACAGACGAGTTTCCGTATGAAATCCTGATACTTTGAAAGAGATTGTCCGTTTTGTACACGAAGTGCATCCAGTTTTTGCCGTAACCCTCTCAACTTTCTTGCACATGCTATGTGGATGAAATGATGATACCATGCCAAGTTTCAACCTTTTCAGAGTTCATTGGAAATGCTTTTCAATTTTAGGGTTTTATAGCTCAAAATAATTAGTAAATGCATGAAAAATAACAAATGAAGTCATAAAGGATTGAAAAATGATGATGTGGCTTTGAATGGTGCATTTCGAACACACACAAAATCAGGAGTTCAAATAAGTTTTAAAAAATGAAATCCCTTTGTAACAGACGAGTTTCCGTCTGAAATCCTGATACTTTGAAAGAGATTGTCCGTTTTGTACACGAAGTGCATCCAATTTTTGTCGTATCCACTCAACTTTCTTGCACATGCTATGTGGATGAAATGATGATACCATGCCAAGTTTCAACCTTTTCAGAGTTCATTTGAAATGCTTTTCAATTTTAGGGTCTAATAGCTCAAAATAATTAGAAAATGCATGAAAAATAACAAATGAAGTCAGAAAGGATTGAAAAATGATGATGTGGCTTTGAATGGTGCATTTCGAACACACAAAAAGTCAGGAGTTCAAATAAGTTTTAAAAAATGAAATCCCTTTGTAACAGACGAGTTTCCGTATGAAATCTTGATACTTTGAAAGAGATTGTCCGTTTTGTACACGAAGTGCATCCAGTTTTTGCCGTAACCCTCTGAACTTTCTTGCACATGCTATGTGGATGAAAGGATGATACCATGCCAACTTTCAACCTTTTCATAGTTCATTTGAAATGCTTTTCAATTTTAGGGTCTTATAGCTCAAAATAATTAGATAATGCATGAAAAATAACAAATGAAGTCAGATAGGATAGAAAAATGATGATGTGGCTTTGAATGGTGCATTTTCAACACACAAAAAGTCAGGAGTTCAAATAAGTTTAAAAAAATGAAATCACTTTGTAACAGACGAGTTTCCGTCTGAAATCCTGATACTTTGAAAGAGATTGTCCGTTTTGTACACGAAGTGCATCCAGTTTTTGCCGTAACCCTCTCAACTTTCTTGCACATGCTATGTGGATGAAATGATGATACCATGCCAAGTTTCAACCTTTTCAGAGTTCATTTGAAATGCTTTTCAATTTTAAGGTCTTATAGCTCAAAATAATTAGAAAATGCATGAAAAATAACAAATGAAGTCAGAAAGGATTGAAAAATGATGATGTGGCTTTGAATGGTGCATTTTGAACACACAAAAAGTCAGGAGTTCAAATAAGTTTTAAAAAATGAAATCCCTTTGTAACAGACGAGTTTCCGTATGAAATCCTGATACTTTGAAAGAGATTGTCCGTTTTGTACACGAAGTGCATCCAGTTTATGCCGTAACCCTCTCAACTTTCTTGCACATGCTATCTGGATGAAATGATGATACCATGCCAAGTTTCAACCTTTTCAGAGTTCATTTGAAATGCTTTTCAATTTTAGGGTCTTATAGCTCAAAATAATTAGATAATGCATGAAAAATAACAAATGAAGTCCGAAAGGATTGAAAAATGATGATGTGGCTTTGAATGGTGCATTTTGAAGACACAAAAAGTCCGGAGTTCAAATAAGTTTTAAAAAATGAAATCCCTTTGTAACAGACGAGTTTCCGTATGAAATCCTGATACTTTGAAAGAGATTGTCCGTTTTGTACACGAAGTGCATCCAGTTTTTGCTGTAACCCTCTCAACTTTCTTGCACATGCTATGTGGATGAAATGATGATACCATGCCAACTTTCAACCTTTTCAGAGTTCATTTGAAATGCTTTTCAGTTTTAGGGTCTTATAGCTCAAAATAATTAGTAAATGCATGAAAAATAACAAATGAAGTCAGAAAGGATAGAAAAATGATGATGTGGCTTTGAATGGTGCATTTCGAACACACAAAAAGTCAGGATTTCAAATAAGTTTTAAAAAATGAAATCCCTTTGTAACAGACGAGTTTCCGTATGAAATCTTGATACTTTGAAAGAGATTGTCCGTTTTGTACACGAAGTGCATCCAGTTTTTGCCGTAACCCTCTGAACTTACTTGCACATGCTATGTGGATGAAATGATGATACCAGGCCAACTTTCAACCTTTTTAGAGTTCATTTGAAATGCTTTTCAATTTTAGGGTCTTATAGCTCAAAATAATTAGAAAATGCATGAAAAATAACAAATGAAGTCAGAAAGGATTGAAAAATGATGATGTGGCTTTGAATGGTGCATTTCGAACACACAAAAAGTCAGGAGTTCAAATAAGTTTTAAAAAATGAAATCCCTTTGTAACAGACGAGTTTCCGTATGAAATCTTGATACTTTGAAAGAGATTGTCCGTTTTGTACACGAAGTGCATCCAGTTTTTGCCGTAACCCTCTGAACTTTCTTGCACATGCTATGTGGATGAAAGGATGATACCATGCCAACTTTCAACCTTTTCATAGTTCATTTGAAATGCTTTTCAATTTTAGGGTCTTATAGCTCAAAATAATTAGATAATGCATGAAAAATAACAAATGAAGTCAGATAGGATAGAAAAATGATGATGTGGCTTTGAATGGTGTATTTTCAACACACAAAAAGTCAGGAGTTCAAATAAGTTTAAAAAAATGAAATCCCTTTGTAACAGACGAGTTTCCGTCTGAAATCCTGATACTTTGAAAGAGATTGTCCGTTTTGTACACGAAGTGCATCCAGTTTTTGCCGTAACCCTCTCAACTTTCTTGCACATGCTATGTGGATGAAATGATGATACCATGCCAAGTTTCAACCTTTTCAGAGTTCATTTGAAATGCTTTTCAATTTTAGGGTCTTATAGCTCAAAATAATTAGAAAATGCATGAAAAATAACAAATGAAGTCAGAAAGGATTGAAAAATGATGATGTGGCTTTGAATGGTGCATTTTGAACACACAAAAAGTCAGGAGTTCAAATAAGTTTTAAAAAATGAAATCCCTTTGTAACAGACGAGTTTCCGTATGAAATCCTGATACTTTGAAAGAGATTGTCCGTTTTGTACACGAAGTGCATCCAGTTTATGCCGTAACCCTCTCAACTTTCTTGCACATGCTATCTGGATGAAATGATGATACCATGCCAAGTTTCAACCTTTTCAGAGTTCATTTGAAATGCTTTTCAATTTTAGGGTCTTATAGCTCAAAATAATTAGATAATGCATGAAAAATAACAAATGAAGTCCGAAAGGATTGAAAAATGATGATGTGGCTTTGAATGGTGCATTTTGAACACACAAAAAGTCCGGAGTTCAAATAAGTTTTAAAAAATGAAATCCCTTTGTAACACACGAGTTTCCGTATGAAATCCTGATACTTTGAAAGAGATTGTCCGTTTTGTACACGAAGTGCATCCAGTTTTTGCTGTAACCCTCTCAACTTTCTTGCACATGCTATGTGGATGAAATGATGATACCATGCCAACTTTCAACCTTTTCAGAGTTCATTTGAAATGCTTTTCAGTTTTAGGGTCTTATAGCTCAAAATAATTAGTAAATGCATGAAAAATAACAAATGAAGTCAGAAAGGATTGAAAAATGATGATGTGGCTTTGAATGGTGCATTTCGAACACACAAAAAATCAGGAGTTCAAATAAGTTTAAAAAAATGAAATCCGTTTGTAACAGACGAGTTTCCGTATGAAATCCTGATACTTTGAAAGAGATTGTCCGTTTTGTACACGAAGTGCATCCAGTTTTTGCCGTAACCCTCTTAACTTTCTTGCACATGCTATGTGGATGAAATGATGATACCATGCCAAGTTTCAACCTTTTCAGAGTTCATTTGAAATGCTTTTCAATTTTAGGGTCTTGTAGCTCAAAATAATTAGTAAATGCATGAAAAATAACAAATGAAGTCATAAAGGATTGAAAAATGATGATGTGGCTTTGAATGGTGAATTTCGAACACACAAAAAATCAGGAGTTCAAATAAGTTTAAAAAAATGAAATCCCTTTGTAACAGACGAGTTTCCGTCTGAAATCCTGATACTTTGAAAGAGATTGTCCGTTTTGTACACGAAGTGCATCCAATTTTTGCCGTATCCACTCAACTTTCTTGCACATGCTATGTGGATGAAATGATGATACCATGCCAACTTTCAACCTTTTCAGAGTTCATTTGAAATGCTTTTCAATTTTAGGGTCTAATAGCTCAAAATAATTAGAAAATGCATGAAAAATAACAAATGAAGTCAGAAAGGATTGAAAAATGATGATGTGGCTTTGAATGGTGCATTTCGAACACACAAAAAGTCAGGAGTTCAAATAAGTTTTAAAAAATGAAATCCCTTTGTAACAGACGAGTTTCCGTATGAAATCTTGATACTTTGAAAGAGATTGTCCGTTTTGTACACGAAGTGCATCCAGTTTTTGCCGTAACCCTCTGAACTTTCTTGCACATGCTATGTGGATGAAAGGATGATACCATGCCAACTTTCAACCTTTTCATAGTTCATTTGAAATGCTTTTCAATTTTAGGGTCTTATAGCTCAAAATAATTAGATAATGCATGAAAAATAACAAATGAAGTCAGATAGGATAGAAAAATGATGATGTGGCTTTGAATGGTGTATTTTCAACACACAAAAAGTCAGGAGTTCAAATAAGTTTAAAAAAATGAAATCCCTTTGTAACAGACGAGTTTCCGTCTGAAATCCTGATACTTTGAAAGAGATTGTCCGTTTTGTACACGAAGTGCATCCAGTTTTTGCCGTAACCCTCTCAACTTTCTTGCACATGCTATGTGGATGAAATGATGATACCATGCCAAGTTTCAACCTTTTCAGAGTTCATTTGAAATGCTTTTCAATTTTAGGGTCTTATAGCTCAAAATAATTAGAAAATGCATGAAAAATAACAAATGAAGTCAGAAAGGATTGAAAAATGATGATGTGGCTTTGAATGGTGCATTTTGAACACACAAAAAGTCAGGAGTTCAAATAAGTTTTAAAAAATGAAATCCCTTTGTAACAGACGAGTTTCCGTATGAAATCCTGATACTTTGAAAGAGATTGTCCGTTTTGTACACGAAGTGCATCCAGTTTATGCCGTAACCCTCTCAACTTTCTTGCACATGCTATGTGGATGAAATGATGATACCATGCCAAGTTTCAACCTTTTCAGAGTTCATTTGAAATGCTTTTCAATTTTAGGGTCTTATAGCTCAAAATAATTAGATAATGCATGAAAAATAACAAATGAAGTCAGAAAGGATTGAAAAATGATGATGTGGCTTTGAATGGTGCATTTCGAACACACACAAAATCAGTTGTTCAAATAAGTTTAAAAAAATGAAATCCGTTTGTAACAGACGAGTTTCCGTATGAAATCCTGATACTTTGTAAGAGATTGTCCGTTTTGTACACGAAGTGCATCCAGTTTTTGCCGTAACCCACTCAACTTTCTTGCACATGCTATGTGGATGAAATGATGATACCATGCCAACTTTCAACCGTTTCAGAGTTCATTTGAAATGCTTTTCAATTTTAGGGTCTTATAGCTCAAAATAATTAGAAAATGCATGAAAAATAACAAATGAATTCAGAAAGGATTGAAAAATGATAATGTGGCTTTGAATGGTGCATTTCGAACACACAAAAAGTCAGGATTCCAAATAAGTTTGAAAAAATGAAATCCCTTTGTAACAGACGAGTTTCCGTATGAAATCCTGATACTTTGAAAGAGATTGTCCGTTTTGTACACGAAGTGCATCCAGTTTTTGCCGTAACCCTCTGAACTTTCTTGCACATGCTATGTGGATGAAATGATGATACCAGGCCAACTTTCAACCTTTTTAGAGTTCATTTGAAATGCTTTTCAATTTTAGGGTCTTATAGCTCAAAATAATTAGATAATGCATGAAAAATAACAAATGAAGTCAGAAAGGATTGAAAAATGATGATGTGGCTTTGAATGGTGCATTTCGAACACACACAAAATCAGTTGTTCAAATAAGTTTAAAAAAATGAAATCCGTTTGTAACAGACGAGTTTCCGTATGAAATCCTGATACTTTGTAAGAGATTGTCCGTTTTGTACACGAAGTGCATCCAGTTTTTGCCGTAACCCACTCAACTTTCTTGCACATGCTATGTGGATGAAATGATGATACCATGCCAACTTTCAACCTTTTCAAAGTTCATTTGAAATGCTTTTCAATTTTAGGGTCTTATAGCTCAAAATAATTAGAAAATGCATGAAAAATAACAAATGAAGTCAGAAAGGATTGAAAAATGATGATGTGGCTTTGAATGGTGCATTTTGAACACACAAAAAGTCAGGAGTTCAAATAAGTTTTAAAAAATGAAATCCCTTTGTAACAGACGAGTTTCCGTATGAAATCCTGATACTTTGAAAGAGATTGTCCGTTTTGTATACGAAGTGCATCCAGTTTTTGCCGTAACCCTCTCAACTTTCTTGCACATGCTATGTGGATGAAATGATGATACCATGCCAAGTTTCAACCTTTTCAGAGTTCATTTGAAATGCTTTTCAACTTTAGGGTCTTATAGCTCAAAATAATTAGATAATGCATGAAAAATAACAAATGGAGTCAGAAAGGATTGAAAAATGATGATGTGGCTTTGAATGGTGCATTTCGAACACACAAAAAATCAGGAGTTCAAAAAAGTTTTAAAAAATGAAATCCCTTTGTAACAGACGAGTTTCCGTATGAAATCCTGATACTTTGAAAGAGATTGTCCGTTTTGTACACGAAGTGCATCCAGTTTATGCCGTAACCCTCTCAACTTTCTTGCACATGCTATGTGGATGAAATGATGATACCATGCCAAGTTTCAACCTTTTCAGAGTTCATTTGAAATGCTTTTCAATTTTAGGGTCTTATAGCTCAAAATAATTAGATAATGCATGAAAAATAACAAATGAAGTCAGAAAGGATTGAAAAATGATGATGTGGCTTTGAATGGTGCATTTCGAACACACACAAAATCAGTTGTTCAAATAAGTTTAAAAAAATGAAATCCGTTTGTAACAGACGAGTTTCCGTATGAAATCCTGATACTTTGTAAGAGATTGTCCGTTTTGTACACGAAGTGCATCCAGTTTTTGCCGTAACCCACTCAACTTTCTTGCACATGCTATGTGGATGAAATGATGATACCATGCCAACTTTCAACCGTTTCAGAGTTCATTTGAAATGCTTTTCAATTTTAGGGTCTTATAGCTCAAAATAATTAGAAAATGCATGAAAAATAACAAATGAAGTCAGAAAGGATTGAAAAATGATAATGTGGCTTTGAATGGTGCATTTCGAACACACAAAAAGTCAGGATTTCAAATAAGTTTTAAAAAATGAAATCCCTTTGTAACAGACGAGTTTCCGTATGAAATCTTGATACTTTGAAAGAGATTGTCCGTTTTGTACACGAAGTGCATCCCGTTTTTGCCGTAACCCTCTGAACTTTCTTGCACATGCTATGTGGATGAAATGATGATACCAGGCCAACTTTCAACCTTTTTAGAGTTCATTTGAAATGCTTTTCAATTTTAGGGTCTTATAGCTCAAAATAATTAGAAAATGCATGAAAAATAACAAATGAAGTCAGAAAGGATTGAAAAATGATGATGTGGCTTTGAATGGTGTATTTTGAACACACAAAAAGTCAGGAGTTCAAATAAGTTTTAAAAAATGAAATCCCTTAGTAACAGACGAGTTTCCGTATGAAATCTTGATACTTTGAAAGAGATTGTCCGTTTTGTACACGAAGTGCATCCAGTTTTTGCTGTAACCCTCTCAACTTTCTTGCACATGCTATGTGGATGAAATGATGATACCATGCCAACTTTCAACCTTTTCAAAGTTCATTTGAAATGCTTTTCAATTTTAGGGTCTTATAGCTCAAAATAATTAGAAAATGCATGAAAAATAACAAATGAAGTCAGAAAGGATTGAAAAATGATGATGTGGCTTTGAATGGTGCATTTTGAACACACAAAAAGTCAGGAGTTCAAATAAGTTTTAAAAAATGAAATCCCTTTGTAACAGACGAGTTTCCGTATGAAATCCTGATACTTTGAAAGAGATTGTCCGTTTTGTACACGAAGTGCATCCAGTTTTTGCCGTAACCCTCTCAACTTTCTTGCACATGCTATGTGGATGAAATGATGATACCATGCCAAGTTTCAACCTTTTCAGAGTTCATTTGAAATGCTTTTCAACTTTAGGGTCTTATAGCTCAAAATAATTAGATAATGCATGAAAAATAACAAATGGAGTCAGAAAGGATTGAAAAATGATGATGTGGCTTTGAATGGTGTATTTCGAACACACAAAAAATCAGGAGTTCAAATAAGTTTAAAAAAATGAAATCCGTTTGTAACAGACGAGTTTCCGTATGAAATCCTGATACTTTGAAAGAGATTGTCCGTTTTGTACACGAAGTGCATCCAGTTTTTGCCGTAACCCACTCAACTTTCTTGCACATGCTATGTGGATGAAATGATGATACCATGCCAACTTTCAACCTTTTCAGAGTTCATTTGAAATGCTTTTCAATTTTAGGGTCTTATAGCTCAAAATAATTAGAAAATGCATGAAAAATAACAAATGAAGTCAGAAAGGATTGAAAAATGATAATGTGGCTTTGAATGGTGCATTTCGAACACACAAAAAGTCAGGAGTGCAAATAAGTTTTAAAAAAAGAAATCCCTTTGTAACAGACGTGTTTCTGTATGAAATCATGATACTTTGAAAGAGATTGTCCGTTTTGTACACGAAGTGCATCCAGTTTTTGCCGTAACCCTCTGAACTTTCTTGCACATGCTATGTGGATGAAATGATGATACCAGGCCAACTTTCAACATTTTTAGGGTTCATTTGAAATGCTTGTCAATTTTAGGGTCTTATAGCTCAAAATAATTAGAAAATGCATGAAAAATAACAAATGAAGTCAGAAAGGATTGAAAAACGATGATGTGGCTTTGAATGGTGCATTTCGAACACACAAAAAGTCAGGAGTTCAAATAAGTTTTAAAAAATGAAATCCCTTTGTAACAGACGAGTTTCCGTATGAAATCCTGATACTTTGAAAGAGATTGTCCGTTTTGTACACGAAGTGCATCCAGTTTTTGCCGTAACCCTCTGAACTTTCTTGCACATGCTATGTGGATGAAAGGATGATACCATGCCAACTTTCAACCTTTTCAGAGTTCATTTGAAATGCTTTTCAATTTTAGGGTCTTATAGCTCAAAATAATTAGATAATGCTTGAAAAATAACAAATGAAGTCAGAAAGGATAGAAAAATGATGATGTGGCTTTGAATGGTGCATTTTGAACACACAAAAAGTCAGGAGTTCAAATAAGTTTTAAAAAATGAAATCCCTTTGTAACAGACGAGTTTCCGTATGAAATCCTGATACTTTGAAAGAGATTGTCCGTTTTGTACACGAAGTGCATCCAGTTTTTGCCGTAACCCTCTCAACTTTCTTGCACATGCTATGTGGATGAAATGATGATACCATGCCAAGTTTCAACCTTTTCAGAGTTCATTTGAAATGCTTTTCAATTTTAGGGTCTTATAGCTCAAAATAATTAGATAATGCATGAAAAATAACAAATGAAGTCAGAAAGGATTGAAAAATGATGATGTGGCTTTGAATGGTGCATTTCGAACACACAAAAAATCAGGAGTTCAAATAAGTTTTAAAAAATGAAATCCCTTTGTAACAGACGAGTTTCCGTATGAAATCCTGATACTTTGAAAGAGATTGTCCGTTTTGTACACGAAGTGCATCCAGTTTTTGCCGTAACCCTCTGAACTTTCTTGCACATGCTATGTGGATGAAATGATGATACCATGCCAAGTTTCAACCTTTTCAGAGTTCATTTGAAATGCTTTTCAATTTTAGGGTCTTATAGCTCAAAATAATTAGATAATGCATGAAAAATAACAAATGAAGTCAGAAAGGATAGAAAAATGATGATGTGGCTTTGAATGGTGCATTTCGAACACACAAAAAGTCAGGAGTTCAAATAAGTTTTAAAAAATGAAATCCCTTTGTAACAGACGAGTTACCGTATGAAATCCTGATACTTTGAAAGAGATTGTCCATTTTGTACACGAAGTGCATCTAGTTTTTGCCGTAACCCTCTGAACTTTCTTGCACATGCTATCTGGATGAAAGGATGATACCATGCCAAGTTTCAACCTTTTCAGAGTTCATTTGAAATGCTTTTCAATTTTAGGGTCTTATAGCTCAAAATAATTAGAATATGCATGAAAAATAACAAATGAAGTCAGAAAGGATTGAAAAATGATAATGTTGCTTTGAATGGTGCATTTCGAACACACAAAAAGTCAGGAGTTCAAATAAGTTTTAAAAAATGAAATCCCTTTGTAACAGACGAGTTTCCGTATGAAATCCTGATACTTTGAAAGAGATTGTCCGTTTTGTACACGAAGTGCATCCAGTTTTTGCCGTAACCCTCTGAACTTTCTTGCACATGCTATGTGGATGAAAGGATGATACCATGCCAACTTTCAACCTTTTCAGAGTTCATTTGAAATGCTTTTCAATTTTAGGGTCTTATAGCTCAAAATAATTAGATAATGCATGAAAAATAACAAATGAAGTCAGAAAGGATAGAAAAATGATGATGTGGCTTTGAATGGTGCATTTTGAACACACAAAAAGTCAGGAGTTCAAATAAGTTTTAAAAAATGAAATCCCTTTGTAACAGACGAGTTTCCGTATGAAATCCTGATACTTTGAAAGAGATTGTCCGTTTTGTACACGAAGTGCATCCAGTTTTTGCCGTAACCCTCTCAACTTTCTTGCACATGCTATGTGGATGAAATGATGATACCATGCCAAGTTTCAACCTTTTCAGAGTTCATTTGAAATGCTTTTCAATTTTAGGGTCTTATA
The DNA here is from genome assembly GCF_002575655.3 of Aegilops tauschii subsp. strangulata. Lineage (NCBI taxonomy): Eukaryota > Viridiplantae > Streptophyta > Magnoliopsida > Poales > Poaceae > Aegilops > Aegilops tauschii. Next base: position 19,304 of record NW_027332720.1, read on the forward strand.
GCTCAAAATAATTAGATAATGCATGAAAAATAACAAATGAAGTCAGAAAGGATTGAAAAATGATGATGTGGCTTTGAATGGTGCATTTCGAACACACAAAAAATCAGGAGTTCAAATAAGTTTTAAAAAATGAAATCCCTTTGTAACAGACGAGTTTCCGTATGAAATCCTGATACTTTGAAAGAGATTGTCCGTTTTGTACACGAAGTGCATCCAGTTTTTGCCGTAACCCTCTGAACTTTCTTGCACATGCTATGTGGATGAAATGATGATACCATGCCAAGTTTCAACCTTTTCAGAGTTCATTTGAAATGCTTTTCAATTTTAGGGTCTTATAGCTCAAAATAATTAGATAATGCATGAAAAATAACAAATGAAGTCAGAAAGGATAGAAAAATGATGATGTGGCTTTGAATGGTGCATTTCGAACACACAAAAAGTCAGGAGTTCAAATAAGTTTTAAAAAATGAAATCCCTTTGTAACAGACGAGTTTCCGTATGAAATCCTGATACTTTGAAAGAGATTGTCCGTTTTGTACACGAAGTGCATCTAGTTTTTGCCGTAACCCTCTGAACTTTCTTGCACATGCTATCTGGATGAAAGGATGATACCATGCCAAGTTTCAACCTTTTCAGAGTTCATTTGAAATGCTTTTCAATTTTAGGGTCTTATAGCTCAAAATAATTAGAATATGCATGAAAAATAACAAATGAAGTCAGAAAGGATTGAAAAATGATAATGTTGCTTTGAATGGTGCATTTCGAACACACAAAAAGTCAGGAGTTCAAATAAGTTTTAAAAAATGAAATCCCTTTGTAACAGACGAGTTTCCGTATGAAATCCTGATACTTTGAAAGAGATTGTCCGTTTTGTACACGAAGTGCATCCAGTTTTTGCCGTAACCCTCTCAACTTTCTTGCACATGCTATGTGGATGAAATGATGATACCATGCCAAGTTTCAACCTTTTCAGAGTTCATTTGAAATGCTTTTCAATTTTAGGGTCTTATAGCTCAAAATAATTAGATAATGCATGAAAAATAACAAATGAAGTCAGAAAGGATTGAAAAATGATGATGTGGCTTTGAATGGTGCATTTCGAACACACAAAAAATCAGGAGTTCAAATAAGTTTTAAAAAATGAAATCCCTTTGTAACAGACGAGTTTCCGTATGAAATCCTGATACTTTGAAAGAGATTGTCCGTTTTGTACACGAAGTGCATCCAGTTTTTGCCGTAACCCTCTGAACTTTCTTGCACATGCTATGTGGATGAAATGATGATACCATGCCAAGTTTCAACCTTTTCAGAGTTCATTTGAAATGCTTTTCAATTTTAGGGTCTTATAGCTCAAAATAATTAGATAATGCATGAAAAATAACAAATGAAGTCAGAAAGGATAGAAAAATGATGATGTGGCTTTGAATGGTGCATTTCGAACACACAAAAAGTCAGGAGTTCAAATAAGTTTTAAAAAATGAAATCCCTTTGTAACAGACGAGTTTCCGTATGAAATCCTGATACTTTGAAAGAGATTGTCCATTTTGTACACGAAGTGCATCTAGTTTTTGCCGTAACCCTCTGAACTTTCTTGCACATGCTATCTGGATGAAAGGATGATACCATGCCAAGTTTCAACCTTTTCAGAGTTCATTTGAAATGCTTTTCAATTTTAGGGTCTTATAGCTCAAAATAATTAGAATATGCATGAAAAATAACAAATGAAGTCAGAAAGGATTGAAAAATGATAATGTTGCTTTGAATGGTGCATTTCGAACACACAAAAAGTCAGGAGTTCAAATAAGTTTTAAAAAATGAAATCCCTTTGTAACAGACGAGTTTCCGTATGAAATCCTGATACTTTGAAAGAGATTGTCCGTTTTGTACACGAAGTGCATCCAGTTTTTGCCGTAACCCTCTGAACTTTCTTGCACATGCTATGTGGATGAAAGGATGATACCATGCCAACTTTCAACCTTTTCAGAGTTCATTTGAAATGCTTTTCAATTTTAGGGTCTTATAGCTCAAAATAATTAGATAATGCATGAAAAATAACAAATGAAGTCAGAAAGGATAGAAAAATGATGATGTGGCTTTGAATGGTGCATTTTGAACACACAAAAAGTCAGGAGTTCAAATAAGTTTTAAAAAATGAAATCCCTTTGTAACAGACGAGTTTCCGTATGAAATCCTGATACTTTGAAAGAGATTGTCCGTTTTGTACACGAAGTGCATCCAGTTTTTGCCGTAACCCTCTCAACTTTCTTGCACATGCTATGTGGATGAAATGATGATACCATGCCAAGTTTCAACCTTTTCAGAGTTCATTTGAAATGCTTTTCAATTTTAGGGTCTTATAGCTCAAAATAATTAGATAATGCATGAAAAATAACAAATGAAGTCAGAAAGGATTGAAAAATGATGATGTGGCTTTGAATGGTGCATTTCGAACACACAAAAAATCAGGAGTTCAAATAAGTTTTAAAAAATGAAATCCCTTTGTAACAGACGAGTTTCCGTATGAAATCCTGATACTTTGAAAGAGATTGTCCGTTTTGTACACGAAGTGCATCCAGTTTTTGCCGTAACCCTCTGAACTTTCTTGCACATGCTATGTGGATGAAATGATGATACCATGCCAAGTTTCAACCTTTTCAGAGTTCATTTGAAATGCTTTTCAATTTTAGGGTCTTATAGCTCAAAATAATTAGATAATGCATGAAAAATAACAAATGAAGTCAGAAAGGATAGAAAAATGATGATGTGGCTTTGAATGGAGCATTTCGAACACACAAAAAGTCAGGAGTTCAAATAAGTTTTAAAAAATGAAATCCCTTTGTAACAGACGAGTTTCCGTATGAAATCCTGATACTTTGAAAGAGATTGTCCGTTTTGTACACGAAGTGCATCTAGTTTTTGCCGTAACCCTCTGAACTTTCTTGCACATGCTATCTGGATGAAAGGATGATACCATGCCAAGTTTCAACCTTTTCAGAGTTCATTTGAAATGCTTTTCAATTTTAGGGTCTTATAGCTCAAAATAATTAGAATATGCATGAAAAATAACAAATGAAGTCAGAAAGGATTGAAAAATGATAATGTTGCTTTGAATGGTGCATTTCGAACACACAAAAAGTCAGGAGTTCAAATAAGTTTTAAAAAATGAAATCCCTTTGTAACACACGAGTTTCCGTATGAAATCCTGATACTTTGAAAGAGATTGTCCGTTTTGTACACGAAGTGCATCCAGTTTTTGCCGTAACCCTCTGAACTTTCTTGCACATGCTATGTGGATGAAAGGATGATACCATGCCAACTTTCAACCTTTTCAGAGTTCATTTGAAATGCTTTTCAATTTTAGGGTCTTATAGCTCAAAATAATTAGATAATGCATGAAAAATAACAAATGAAGTCAGAAAGGTTAGAAAAATGATGATGTGGATTTGAATGGTGCATTTTGGACACACAAAAAGTCAGGAGTTCAAATAAGTTTTAAAAAATGAAATCCCTTTGTAACAGACGAGTTTCCTTATGAAATCCTGATACTTTGAAAGAGATTGTCTATTTTGTACACGAAGTGCATCCAGTTTTTGCCGTAACCCTCTCAACTTTCTTGCACATGCTATGTGGATGAAATGATGATACCATGCCAACTTTCAACCTTTTCAGAGTTCATTTGAAATGCTTTTACGTTTTAGGGTCTTATAGCTCAAAATAATTAGTAAATGCATGAAAAATAACAAATGAAGTCAGAAAGGATTGAAAAATGATGATGTGGCTTTGAATGTTGTATTTTGAACACACAAAAAGTCAGGAGTTCAAATAAGTTTTAAAAAATGAAATCCCTTTGTAACAGACGAGTTTCTGTATGAAATCCTGATACTTTGAAAGAGATTGTCCGTTTTGTACACGAAGTGCATCCAGTTTTTGCCGTAACCCTCTCAAATTTCTTGCACATGCTATGTGGATGAAATGATGATACCATGCCAAATTTCAACCTTTTCAGAGTTCATTTGAAATGCTTTTAAATTTTAGGGTCTTATAGCTCAAAATAATTAGTAAATGCATGAAAAATAACAAATGAAGTCAGAAAGGATTGAAAAATGATGATGTGGCTTTGAATGGTGCATTTTGAACACACAAAAAGTCAGGAGTTCAAATAAGTTTTAAAAAATGAAATCCCTTTGTAACAAACGAGTTTCCGTATGAAATCCTGATACTTTGAAAGAGATTGTCCGTTTTGTACATGAAGTGCATCCAGTTTTTGCTGTAACCCTCTCAACTTTCTTGCACATGCTATGTGGATGAAAGGATGATACCATGCCAACTTTCAACCTTTTCAGAGTTCATTTGAAATGCTTTTCAGTTTTAGGGTCTTATAGCTCAAAATAATTAGTAAATGCATGAAAAATAACAAATGAAGTCAGAAAGGATTGAAAAATGATGATGTGGCTTTGAATGGTGCATTTCGAACACACAAAAAGTCAGGAGTCCAAATAAGTTTTAAAAAATGAAATCCCTTTGTAACAGACGAGTTTCCGTATGAAATCCTGATACTTTGAAAGAGATTGTCCGTTTTGTACACGAAGTGCATCCAGTTTTTGCCGTAACCCTCTCAACATTCTTGCACATGCTATGTCGATGAAAGGATGATACCATGCCAACTTTCAACCTTTTCAGAGTTCATTTGAAATGCTTTTCAATTTTAGGGTCTTATAGCTCAAAATAATTAGTAAATACATGAAAAATAACAAATGATGTCAGAACGGATTGAAAAATGATGATGTGGCTTTGAATGGTGCATTTTGAACACACAAAAAGTCAGGGGTTCAAATAAGTTTTCGAAAATGAAATCCCTTTGTAACAGACGAGTTTCCGTATGAAATCCTGATACTTTAAAAGAGATTGTCCGTTTTGTACACGAAGTGCATCCAGTTTTTGCTGTAACCCTCTCAAATTTCTTGCACATGCTATATGGATGAAATGATGATACCATGCCAACTTTCAACCTTTTTAGAGTTCATTTGAAATGCTTTTCAATTTTAGGGTCTTATAGCTCAAAATAATTAGTAAATGCATGAAAAATAACAAATGAAGTCAGAAAGGATTGAAAAATGATGATGTGGCTTTGAATGGTGCATTTCGAACACACAAAAAGTCAGGAGTTCAAATAAGTTTAAAAAAATGAAATCCCTTTATAACAGACGAGTTTCCATATGAAATCCAGATACTTTGAAAGAGATTGTCCGTTTTGTACACGAAGTGCATCCAGTTTTTGCCGTAACCCTCTCAACTTTCTTGCACATGCTATGTGGATGAATGGATGATACCATGCCAACTTTCAACCTTTTCAGAGTTCATTTGAAATGCTTTTCAATTTTAGGGTCTTATAGCTCAAAATAATTAGTTAATGCATGAAAAATAACAAATGAAGTCAGAAAGGATTGAAAAATGATGTTGTGGCTTTGAATGGTGCATTTTGAACACATAAAAAGTCAAGAGTTCAAATAAGTTTTCAAAAATGAAATCCCTTTGTAACAGACGAGTTTCCGTATGAAATCCTGATACTTTGAAAGAGATTGTCCGTTTTGTACACGAAGTGCATCCAGTTTTTGCCGTAACCCTCTCAACTTTCATGCAAATGCTATGTGGATGAAATGATGATACCAGGCCAACTTTCAACCTTTGCAGAGTTCATTTGAAATGCTTTTCAATTTTAGGGTCTTATAGCTCAAAATAATTAGTAAATGCATGAAAAATAACAAATGAAGTCAGAAAGGATTGAAAAATGATGATGTGGCTTTGAATGGTGCATTTTAAACACACACAAAATCAGGAGTTCAAATAAGTTTTAAAAAATGAAATCCCTTTGTAACAGACGAGTTTCCGTCTGAAATCCTGATACTTTGAAAGAGATTGTCCGTTTTGTACACGAAGTGCATCCAGTTTTTGCCGTAACCCTCTCAACTTTCTTGCACATGCTATGTGGATGAAATGATGATACCATGCCAACTTTCAACCTTTTCAGAGTTCATTTGAAATGCTTTTCAGTTTTAGGGTCTTATAGCTCAAAATAATTAGTGAATGCATGAAAAATAACAAATGAAGTTAGAAAGGATTGAAAAATGATGATGTGGCTTTGAATGGTGTATTTTGAACACACAAAAAGTCAGGAGTTCAAATAAGTTTTAAAAAATGAAATCACTTTGTAACAGACGAGTTTCCGTATGAAATCCTGATACTTTGAAAGAGATTGTCCGTTTTGTACACGAAGTGCATCCAGTTTTTGCCGTAACCCTCTCAACTTTCTTGCACATGCTATGTGGATGAAAGGATGATACCATGCCAACTTTCAACCTTTTCAGAGTTCATTTGAAATGCTTTTCTATTTTAGGGTCTTATAGCTCAAAATAATTAGTAAATGCATGAAAAATAACAAATGAAGTCAGAAAGGATTGAAAAATGATGTTGTGGCTTTGAATGGTGCATTTTGAACACATAAAAAGTCAGGAGTTCAAATAAGTTTTAAAAAATGAAATCCCTTTGTAAGAGACGAGTTTCCCTATGAAATCCTGATACTTTGAAAGAGATTGTCCGGTTTGTACACGAAGTGCATCCAGTTTTTGCCGTAACCCTCTGAACTTTCATGCACATGCTATGTGGATGAAATGATGATACCAGGCCAACTTTCAACCTTTTCAGAGTTCATTTGAAATGCTTTTCAATTTTAGGGTCTTATAGCTCAAAATAATTAGTAAATGCATGAAAAATAACAAATGAAGTCAGAAAGGATTGAAAAATGATGATGTGGCTTTGAATGGTGTATTTTGAACACACAAAAAGTCAGGAGTTCAAATAAGTTTTAAAAAATGAAATCACTTTGTAACAGACGAGTTTCCGTATGAAATCCTGATACTTTGAAAGAGATTGTCTGTTTTGTACACGAAGTGCATCTAGTTTTTGCCGTAACCCTCTCAACTTTCTTGCACATGCTATGTGGATGAAATGATGATACCATGCCAACTTTCAACCTTTTCAGAGTTCATTTGAAATGCTTTTCAGTTTTAGGGTCTTATAGCTCAAAATAACTAGTGAATGCATGAAAAATAACAAATGAAGTTAGAAAGGATTGAAAAATGATGATGTGGCTTTGAATGGTGTATTTTGAACACACAAAAATTCAGGAGTTCAAATAAGTTTTGAAAAATGAAATCCCTTTGTAACAGACTAGTTTCCGTATGAAATCCTGATACTTTGAAAGAAATTGTCCGTTTTGTACACGAAGTGCATCCAGTTTTTGCCGTAACCCTCTCAACTTTCTTGCACATGCTATGTGGATGAATGGATGATACCATGCGAACTTTCAACCTTTTCAGAGTTCATTTGAAATGCTTTTCAATTTTAGGGTCTGATAGCTCAAATTAATTAGTTAATGCATGAAAAATAACAAATGAAGTCAGAAAGGATTGAAAAATGATGATGTGGCTTTGAATGGTGCATTTTGAACACACAAAAAGTCAGGAGTTCAAATAAGTTTTAAAAAATGAAATCCCTTCGTAACAGACGAGTTTCCGTATGAAATCCTCATACTTTGAAAGAGATTGTCCGTTTTGTACACGAAGTGCATCCAGTTTTTGCCGTAACCCTCTCAACTTTCATGCAAATGCTATGTGGATGAAATGATGATACCAGGCCAACTTTCAACCTTTGCAGAGTTCATTTGAAATGCTTTTCAATTTTAGGGTCTTATAGCTCAAAATAATTAGTAAATGCATGAAAAATAACAAATGAAGTCAGAAAGGATTGAAAAATGATGATGTGGCTTTGAATGGTGCATTTTGAACACACAAAAAGTCAGGAGTTCAAATAAGTTTTAAAAAATGAAATCCCTTTGTAACAGACGAGTTTCCGTATGAAATCCTGATACTTTGAAAGAGATTGTCTGTTTTGTACACGAAGTGCATCCAGTTTTTGCCGTAACCCTCTCAACTTTCTTGCACATGCTATGTGGATGAAATGATGATACCATGCCAACTTTCAACCTTTTTTCAGAGTTCATTTGAAATGCTTTTCAGTTTTAGGGTCTTATAGCTCAAAATAATTAGTGAATGCATGAAAAATAACAAATGAAGTTAGAAAGGATTGAAAAATGATGATGTGGCTTTGAATGGTGTATTTTGAACACACAAAAAGTCAGGAGTTCAAATAAGTTTAAAAAAATGAAATCCCTTTGTAACAGGCGAGTTTCCGTATGAAATCCTGACACTTTGAAAGAGATTGTCCGTTTTGTACACGAAGTGCATCCAGTTTTTGCCGTAACCCTCTGAACTTTCTTGCACATGCTATGTGGATGAAAGGATGATACCATGCCAACTTTCAACCTTTTCAGAGTTCATTTGAAATGCTTTTCAATTTTAGGGTCTTATAGCTCAAAATAATTAGAAAATGCATGAAAAATAACAAATGAAGTCAGAAAGGATAGAAAAATTATGATGTGGCTTTGAATGGTGCATTTTGGACAGACAAAAAGTCAGGAGTTCAAATAAGTTTTAAAAAATGAAATCCCTTTGTAACAGACGAGTTTCCGTATGAAATCCTGATACTTTGAAAGAGATTGTCTGTTTTGTACACGAAGTGCATCCAGTTTTTGCCGTAACCCTCTCAACTTTCTTGCACATGCTATGTGGATGAAAGGATGATACCATGCCAACTTTCAACCTTTTCAGAGTTCATTTGAAATGCTTTTCTATTTTAGGGTCTTATAGCTCAAAATAATTAGTAAATGCATGAAAAAAAACAAATGAAGTCAGAAAGGATTGAAAAATGATGTTGTGGCTTTGAATGGTACATTTTGAACACATAAAAAGTCAGGAGGTCAAATAAGTTTAAAAAAATGAAATCCCTTTGTAACAGACGAGTTTCCGTATGAAATCCTGATACTTTGAAAGAGATTGTCCGTTTTGTACACGAAGTGCATCCAGTTTTTGCCGTAACCCTCTCAACTTTCATGCACATGCTATGTGGATGAAATGATGATACCAGGCCAACTTTCAACCTTTTCAGAGTTCATTTGAAATGCTTTTCAATTTTAGGGTCTTATAGCTCAAAATAATTAGTAAATGCATGAAAAATAACAAATGAAGTCAGAAAGGATTGAAAAATGATGATGTGGCTTTGAATGGAGCATTTTGAACACACAAAAAGTCAGGAGTTCAAATAAGTTTCAAAAAATGAAATCACTTTGTAACAGACGAGTTTCCGTATGAAATCCTGATACTTTAAAAGAGATTGTCCGTTTTGTACACGAAGTGCATCCAGTTTTTGCTGTAACCCTCTCAAATTTCTTGCACATGCTATGTGGATGAAATGATGATACCATGCCAACTTTCAACCTTTTCAGAGTTCATTTGAAATGCTTTTCAATTTTAGGGTCTTATAGCTCAAAATAATTAGTAAATGCATGAAAAATAACAAATGAAGTCAGAAAGGATTGAAAAATGATGATGTGGCTTTGAATGGTGCATTTTGAACACACAAAAAGTCCGGAGTTCAAATAAGTTTTAAAAAATGAAATCCCTTTGTAACACACGAGTTTCCGTATGAAATCCTGATACTTTGAAAGAGATTGTCCGTTTTGTACACGAAGTGCATCTAGTTTTTGCCGTAACCCTCTCAACTTTCTTGCACATGCTATGTGGATGAAATGATGATACCATGCCAACTTTCAACCTTTTCAGAGTTCATTTGAAATGCTTTTCAGTTTTAGGGTCTTATAGCTCAAAATAATTAGTAAATGCATGAAAAATAACAAATGAAGTCAGAAAGGATTGAAAAATGATGATGTGGCTTTGAATGGTGTATTTTGAACACACAAAAAGTCAGGAGTTCAAATAAGTTTTAAAAAATGAAATCGCTTTGTAACAGACGAGTTTCCGTATGAAATCCTGATACTTTGAAAGAGATTGTCCGTTTTGTACACGAAGTGCATCCAGTTTTTGCTGTAACCCTCTCAACTTTCTTGCACATGCTATGTGGATGAAAGGAGGATACCATGCCAACTTTCAACCTTTTCAGAGTTCATTTGAAATGCTTTTCAATTTTAGGGTCTTATAGCTCAAAATAATTAGTAAATGCATGAAAAATAACAAATGAAGTCAGAAAGGATTGAAAAATGATGATGTGGCTTTGAATGGTGCATTTCGAACACACAAAAAGTCAGGAGTCCAAATAAGTTTTAAAAAATGAAATCCCTTTGTAACAGACGAGTTTCCGTATGAAATCCTGATACTTTGAAAGAGATTGTCCGTTTTGTACACGAAGTGCATCCAGTTTTTGCCGTAACCCTCTCAACTTTCTTGCACATGCTATGTGGATGAAAGGATGATACCATGCCAACTTTCAACCTTTTCAGAGATCATTTGAAATGCTTTTCAATTTTTGGGTCTTATAGCTCAAAATAATTAGTAAATGCATGAAAAATAACAAATGATGTCAGAAAGGATTGAAGAATGATGATGTGGCTTTGAATGGTGCATTTTGAACACACAAAAAGTCAGGAGTTCAAATAAGTTTTAAAAAATGAAATCCCTTTGTAACAGACGAGTTTCCGTATGAAATCCTGATACTTTGAAAGAGATTGTCCGTTTTGTACACGAAGTGCATCCAGTTTTTGCCGTAACCCTCTAAACTTTCTTGCACATGCTATGTGGATGAAATGATGATACCATGCCAAGTTTCAACCTTTTCAGAGTTCATTTGAAATACTTTTCAATTTTAGGGTCTTATAGCTCAAAATAATTAGAAAATGCATGAAAAATAACAAATGAAGTCAGAAAGGATTGAAAAATGATGATGTGGCTTTGAATGGTGTATTTTGAACACACAAAAAGTGAGGAGTTCAAATAAGTTTTAAAAAATGAAATCCCTTTGTAACAGACGAGTTTCCGTCTGAAATCCTGATACTTTGAAAGAGATTGTCCGTTTTGTACACGAAGTGCATCCAGTTTTTGCCGTAACCCTCTAAACTTTCTTGCACATGCTATGTGGATGAAATGATGATACCATGCCAAGTTTCAACCTTTTCAGAGTTCATTTGAAATGCTTTTCAATTTTAGGGTCTTATAGCTCAAAATAATTAGAAAATGCCTGAAAAATAACAAATGAAGTCAGAAAGGATTGAAAAATGATGATGTGGCTTTGAATGTTGTATTTTGAACACACAAAAAGTCAGGAGTTACAAATAAGTTTTAAAAAATGAAATCCCTTTGTAACAGACGAGTTTCCGTATGAAATCCTGATACTTTGAAAGAGATTGTCCGTTTTGTACACGAAGTGCATCCAGTTTTTGCCGTAACCCTCTCAACTTTTTCTTGCACATGCTATGTGGATGAAATGATGATACCATGCCAACTTTCAACCTTTTCAGAGTTCATTTGAAATGCTTTTCAGTTTTAGGGTCTTATAGCTCAAAATAATTAAAAAATGCATGAAAAATAACAAATGAAGTCAGAAAGGATTGAAAAATGATGATGTGGCTTTGAATGTTTAATTTTGAACACACAAAAAGTCAGGAGTTCAAATAAGTTTTAAAAAATGAAATCCCTTTGTAACAGACGAGTTTCCGTATGAAATCCTGATACTTTGAAAGAGATTGTCCGTTTTGTACACGAAGTGCATCCAGTTTTTGCCGTAACCCTCTCAACTTTCATGCACATGCTACGTGGATGAAATGATGATACCAGGCCAACTTTCAACCTTTTCAGAGTTCATTTGAAATGCTTTTCAATTTTAGGGTCTTATAGCTAAAAATAATTAGTAAATGCATGAAAAATAACAAATGAAGTCAGAAAGGATTGAGAAATGATGATGTGGCTTTGAATGGTGCATTTTGAACACACAAAAAGTCAGGTGTTCAAATAAGTTTTAAAAAATGAAATCCCTTTGTAACACACGAGTTTCCGTATGAAATCCTGATACTTTGAAAGAGATTGTCCGTTTTGTACACGAAGTGCATCCAGTTTTTGCTGTAACCCTCTCAACTTTCTTGCACATGCTATGTGGATGAAAGGATGATACCAGGCCAACTTTCAACCTTTTCAGAGTTCATTTGAAATGCTTTTCAATTTTAGGGTCTTATAGCTCAAAATAATTAGAAAATGACTGAAAAATAACAAATGAAGTCAGAAAGGATTGACAAAAGATGATGTGGCTTTGAATGTTGTATTTTGAACACACAAAAAGTCAGGAGTTCAAATAAGTTTTAAAAAATGAAATCCCTTTGTAACAGACGAGTTTCCGTATGAAATCCTGATACTTTGAAAGAGATTGTCCGTTTTGTACACGAAGTGCATCCAGTTTTTGCCGTAACCCTCTCAACTTTTTCTTGCACATGCTATGTGGATGAAATGATGATACCATGCCAACTTTCAACCTTTTCAGAGTTCATTTGAAATGCTTTTCAGTTTTAGGGTCTTATAGCTCAAAATAATTAAAAAATGCATGAAAAATAACAAATGAAGTCAGAAAGGATTGAAAAATGATGATGTGGCTTTGAATGTTGCATTTTGAACACACAAAAAGTCAGGAGTTCAAATAAGTTTTAAAAAATGAAATCCCTTTGTAACAGACGAGTTTCCGTATGAAATCCTGATACTTTGAAAGAGATTGTCCGTTTTGTACACGAAGTGCATCCAGTTTTTGCCGTAACCCTCTCAACTTTCATGCACATGCTACGTGGATGAAATGATGATACCAGGCCAACTTTCAACCTTTTCAGAGTTCATTTGAAATGCTTTTCAATTTTAGGGTCTTATAGCTAAAAATAATTAGTAAATGCATGAAAAATAACAAATGAAGTCAGAAAGGATTGAGAAATGATGATGTGGCTTTGAATGGTGCATTTTGAACACACAAAAAGTCAGGTGTTCAAATAAGTTTTAAAAAATGAAATCCCTTTGTAACACACACGAGTTTCCGTATGAAATCCTGATACTTTGAAAGAGATTGTCCGTTTTGTACACGAAGTGCATCTAGTTTTTTGCCGTAACCCTCTCAACTTTCTTGCACATGCTATGTGGATGAAATGATGATACCATGCCAACTTTCAACCTTTTCAGAGTTCATTTGAAATGCTTTTCAGTTTTAGGGTCTTATAGCTCAAAGTAATTAGTAAATGCATGAAAAATAACAAATGAAGTCAGAAAGGATTGAAAAATGATGATGTGGCTTTGAATGGTGTATTTTGAACACACAAAAAGTCAGGAGTTCAAATAAGTTTTAAAAAATGAAAATCGCTTTGTAACAGACGAGTTTCCGTATGAAATCCTGATACTTTGAAAGAGATTGTCCGTTTTGTACACGAAGTGCATCCAGTTTTTGCTGTAACCCTCTCAACTTTCTTGCACATGCTATGTGGATGAAAGGATGATACCATGCCAACTTTCAACCTTTTCAGAGTTCATTTGAAATGCTTTTCAGTTTTAGGGTCTTATAGCTCAAAATAATTAGTAAATGCATGAAAAATAACAAATGAAGTCAGAAAGGATTGAAAAATGATGATGTGGCTTTGAATGGTGCATTTCGAACACACAAAAAGTCAGGATTGAAAAATGATGATGTGGCTTTGAATGTTGTATTTTGAACACACAAAAAGTCAGGAGTTCAAATAAGTTTTAAAAAATGAAATCCCTTTGTAACAGACGAGTTTCCGTATGAAATCCTGATACTTTGAAAGAGATTGTCTGTTTTGTACACGAAGTGCATCCAGTTTTTGCCGTAACCCTCTCAACTTTCTTGCACATGCTATGTGGATGAAATGATGATACCATGCCAACTTTCAACCTTTTCAGAGTTCATTTGAAATGCTTTTCAATTTTAGGGTCTTATAGCTCAAAATAATTAGTAAATGCATGAAAAATAGCAAATGAAGTCAGAAAGGATTGAAAAATGATGTTGTGGCTTTGAATGGTGCATTTTGAACACACAAAAAGTCAGGAGTTCAAATAAGTTTTAAAAAATGAAATCCCTTTGTAACAGACGAGTTTCCGTATGAAATCCTGATACTTGAAAGAGATTGTCCGTTTTGTACACGAAGTGCATCCAGTTTTTGCCGTAACCCTCTCAACTTTCTTGCACATGCTATGTGGATGAAATGATGATACCATGCCAAGTTTCAACCTTTTCAGAGTTCATTTGAAATGCTTTTCAATTTTAGGGTCTTATAGCTCAAAATAATTAGAAAATGCATGAAAAATAACAAATGAAGTCAGAAAGGATTGAAAAATGATGATGTGGCTTTGAATGGTGTATTTTGAACACACAAAAAGTCAGGAGTTCAAATAAGTTTTAAAAAATGAAATCCCTTTGTAACAGATGAGTTTCCGTCTGAAATCCTGATACTTTGAAAGAGATTGTCTGTTTTGTACACGAAGTGCATCCAGTTTTTGCCGTACCCTCTCAACTTTCTTGCACATGCTATGTGGATGAAATGACGATACCATGCCAACTTTCAACCTTTTCAGAGTTCATTTGAAATGCTTTTCAATTTTAGGGTCTTATAGCTCAAAATAATTAAAAAATGCATGAAAAATAACAAATGAAGTCAGAAAGGATTGAAAAATGATGATGTGGCTTTGAATGGTTTATTTTGAACACACAAAAAGTCAGGAGTTCAAATAAGTTTTAAAAAATGAAATCCCTTTGTAACAGACGAGTTTCCGTATGAAATCCTGATACTTTGAAAGAGATTGTTCGTTTTGTACACGAAGTGCATCCAGTTTTTGCCGTAACCCCTCTCAACTTTTTCTTGCACATGCTATGTGGATGAAATGATGATACCATGCAACTTTCAACCTTTTCAGAGTTCATTTGAAATGCTTTTCAGGTTTAGGGTCTTATAGCGCAAAATAATTAGTAAATGCATGAAAAATAACAAATGAAGTTAGAAAGGATTGAAAAATGATGATGTGGCTTTGAATGTTGCATTTTGAACACACAAAAAGTCAGAAGTTCAAATAAGTTTTAAAAAATGAAATCCCTTTGTAACAGACGAGTTTCCGTATGAAATCCTGATACTTTAAAAGAGATTGTCCGTTTTGTACACGAAGTGCATCCAGTTTTTGCTGTAACCCTCTCAAATTTCTTGCACATGCTATGTGGATGAAATGATGATACCATGCCAAGTTTCAACCTTTTCAGAGTTCATTTGAAATGCTTTTCAATTTTAGGGTCTTATAGCTCAAAATAATTAGTAAATGCATGAAAAATAACAAATGAAGTCAGAAAGGATTGAAAAATGATGATGTGGCTTTGAATGGTGCATTTTGAACACACAAAAAGTCAGGAGTTCAAATAAGTTTAAAAAAATGAAATCCCTTTGTAAGAGACGACTTTCCGTATGAAATCCTGATACTTTGAAAGAGATTGTCCGTTTTGTACACGAAGTGCATCCAGTTTTTGACGTAACCCTCTCAACTTTCTTGCACATGCTATGTTGATGAAAGGATGATACCATGCCAACTTTCAACCTTTTCAGAGTTCATTTGAAATGCTTTTTCAATTTTATGGTCTTATAGCTCAAAATAATTAGTAAATGCATGAAAAATAGCAAATGAAGTCAGGAAGGATTGAAAAATGATGTTGTGGCTTTGAATGGTGCATTTTGCACACACAAAAAGTCAGGAGTTCAAATAAGTTTTAAAAAATGAAATCCCTTTGTAACAGACGAGTTTCCGTATGAAATCCTGATACTTTGAAAGAGATTGTCCGTTTTGTACAAGAAGTGCATCCAGTTTTTGTCGTAACCCTCTCAACTTTCTTGCACATGCTATGTGGATGAAATGATGATACCATGCCAAGTTTCAACCTTTTCAGAGTTCATTTGAAATGCTTTTCAATTTTAGGGTCTTATAGCTCAAAATAATTAGAAAATGCATGAAAAATAACAAATGAAGTCAGAAAGGATTGAAAAATGATGATGTGGCTTTGAATGGTGTATTTTGAACACACAAAAAGTCAGGAGTTCAAATAAGTTTTAAAAAATGAAATCCCTTTGTAACAGACGAGTTTCTGTCTGAAATCCTGATACATTGAAAGAGATTGTCCGTTTTGTACATGAAGTGCATCCAGTTTTTGCCGTAACCCTCTCAACTTTCTTGCACATGCTATGTGGATGAAATGATGATACCATGCCAACTTTCAACCTTTTCAGAGTTCATTTGAAATGCTTTTCAATTTTAGGGTCTTATAGCTCAAAATAATTAAAAAATGCATGAAAAATAACAAATGAAGTCAGAAAGGATTGAAAAATGATGATGTGGCTTTGAATGGTGTATTTTGAACACACAAAAAGTCGGGAGTTCAAATAACTTTTAAAAAATGAAATCCCTTTGTAACAGACGAGTTTCCGTATGAAATCCTGATACTTTGAAAGAGATTGTCCGTTTTGTACACGAAGTGCATCCAGTTGTTGCCGTAACCCTCTCAACTTTTTCTTGCACATGCTATGTGGATGAAATGATGATACCATGCCAACTTTCAACCTTTTCAGAGTTCATTTGAAATGCTTTTCAGTTTTAGGGTCTTATAGCTCAAAATAATTAGTAAATGCATGAAAAATAACAAATGAAGTCAGAAAGGATTGAAAAATGATGATGTGGCTTTGAATGGTGCATTTCGAACACACAAAAAGTCAGGAGTCCAAATAAGTTTTAAAAAATGAAATCCCTTTGTAACAGACGAGTTTCCGTATGAAATCGTGATACTTTGAAAGAGATTGTCCGTTTTGTACACGAAGTGTATCCAGTTTTTGCCGTAACCCTCTCAACTTTCTTGCACATGCTTTGTGGATGAAAGGATGATACCATGCCAACTTTCAACCTTTTCAGAGTTCATTTGAAATGCTTTTCAATTTTAGGGTCTTATAGCTTAAATAATTAGTAAATGCATGAAAAATAACAAATGAAGTCAAAAGGATTGAAAAATGATGATGTGGCTTTGAATGGTGCATTTCGAAACACAAAAAAGTCAGGAGTCCAAATAAGTTTTAAAAAATGAAATCCCTTTGTAACAGACGAGTTTCCGTATGAAATCCTGATACTTTAAAAGAGATTGTCCGTTTTGTACACGAAGTGCATCCAGTTTTTGCCGTAACCCTCTCAAATTTCTTGCACATGCTATGTGGATGAAATGATCATACCATGCCAACTTTCAACATTTTTCAGAGTTCATTTGTAAATGCTTTTCAATTTTAGGGTCTTTATAGCTCAAAATAATTAGTAAATGCATGAAAAATAACAAATGAAGTCAGAAAGGATTGAAAAATGATGATGTGGCTTTGAATGGTGCATTTTGAACACACAAAAAGTCAGGAGTTCAAATAAGTTTTAAAAAATGAAATCCCTTTGTAACAGACGAGTTTCCGTATGAAATCCTGATACTTTAAAAGAGATTGTCCGTTTTGTACACGAAGTGCATCCAGTTTTTGCTGTAACCCTCTCAAATTTCTTGCACATGCTATGTGGATGAAATGATGATACCATGCCAAGTTTCAACCTTTTCAGAGTTCATTTGAAATGCTTTTCAATTTTAGGGTCTTATAGCTCAAAATAATTAGTAAATGCATGAAAAATAACAAATGAAGTCAGAAAGGATTGAAAAATGATGATGTGGCTTTGAATGGTGCATTTTCAACACACAAAAAGTCAGGAGTTCAAATAAGTTTTAAAAAAATGAAATCCCTTTGTAACAGACGACTTTCCGTATGAAATCCTGATACTTTGAAAGAGATTGTCCGTTTTGTACACGAAGTGCATCTAGTTTTTGCCGTAACCCTCTCAACTTTCTTGCACATGCTATGTGGATGAAATGATGATACCATGCCAACTTTCAACCTTTTCCGAGTTCATTTGAAATGCTTTTCAGTTTTAGGGTCTTATAGCTCAAAATAATTAGTAAATGCATGAAAAATAACAAATGAAGTCCGAAAGGATTGAAAAATGATGATGTGGCTTTGAATGGTGCATTTCGAACACACAAAAAGTCAGGAGTCCAAATAAGTTTTAAAAAATGAAATCCCTTTGTAACAGACGAGTTTCCGTATGAAATCCTGATAATTTCAAAGAGATTGTCCGTTTTGTACACGAAGTGCATCCAGTTTTTGCTGTAACCCTCTCAACTTTCTTGCACATGCTATGTGGATGAAAGGATGATACCATGCCAACTTTCAACCTTTTCAGAGTTCATTTGAAATGCTTTTCAATTTTAGGGTCTTATAGCTCAAAATAATTAGTAAATGCATGAAAAATAACAAATGAAGTCAGAAAGGATTGAAAAATGATGATGTGGCTTTGAATGGTGCATTTCGAACACACAAAAAGTCAGGAGTCCAAATAAGTTTTAAAAAATAAAATCCCTTTGTAACAGACGAGTTTCCGTATGAAATCCTGATACTTTGAAAGAGATTGTCCGTTTTGTACACGAAGTGCATCCAGTTTTTGTCGTAACCCTCTCAACTTTCTTGCACATGCTATGTGGATGAAAGGATGATACCATGCCAACTTTCAACCTTTTCAGAGTTCATTTGAAATGATTTTCAATTTTAGGGTCTTATAGCTCAAAATAATTAGTAAATGCATGAAAAATAACAAATGATGTCAGAAAGGATTGAAAAATGATGATGTGGCTTTGAATGGTGCATTTTGAACACACAAAAAGTCAGGAGTTCAAATAAGTTTAAAAAAATGAAATCCCTTTGTAACAGACGAGTTTCCGTATGAAATCGTGATACTTTGAAAGAGATTGTCCGTTTTGTACACGAAGTGCATCCAGTTTTTGCCATAACCCTCTCAACTTTCATGCACATGCTATGTGGATGAAATGATGATACCAGGCCAACTTTCAACCTTTTAAGATTTCATTTGAAATGCTTCTCAATTTTAGGGTCTTATAGCTCAAAATAATTAGTAAATGCATGAAAAATAACAAATGAAGTCAGAAAGGATTGAAAAATGATGATGTGGCTTTGAATGGTGCATTTCGAACACACAAAAAGTCAGGAGTTCAAATAAGTTTTAAAAAATGAAATCCCTTTGTAACAGACGAGTTTCCGTATGAAATCCTGATACTTTAAAAGAGATTGTCCGTTTTGTACACGAAGTGCATCCAGTTTTTGCGGTAACCCTCTCAAATTTCTTGCACATGCTATGTGGATGAAATGATGATACCATGCCAACTTTCAACCTTTTCAGAGTTCATTTGAAATGCTTTTCAATTTTAGGGTCCTATAGCTCAAAATAATTAGTAAATGCATGAAAAATAACAAATGAAGTCAGAAAGGATTGAAAAATGATGATGTGGCTTTGAATGGTGCATTTTGAACACACAAAAAGTCAGGAGTTCAAATAAGTTTAAAAAAATGAAATCCCTTTGTAACAGACGAGTTTCCGTATGAAATCCTGATACTTTGAAAGAGATTGTCCGTTTTGTACACGAAGTGCATCCAGTTTTTGCTGTAACCCTCTCAACTTTCTTGCACATGCTATGTGGATGAAAGGATGATACCATGCCAACTTTCAACCTTTTCAGAGTTCATTTGAAATGCTTTTCAGTTTTAGGGTCTTATAGCTCAAAATAATTAGTAAATGCATGAAAAATAACAAATGAAGTCAGAAAGGATTGAAAAATGATGATGTGGCTTTGAATGGTGCATTTCGAACACACAAAAAGTCAGGAGTCCAAATAAGTTTTAAAAAATGAAATCCCTTTGTAACAGACGAGTTTCCGTATGAAATCCTGATAATTTCAAAGAGATTGTCCGTTTTGTACACGAAGTGCATCCAGTTTTTGCCGTAACCCTCTCAACTTTCTTGCACATGCTATGTGGATGAAAGGATGATACCATGCCAACTTTCAACCTTTTCAGAGTTCATTTGAAATGCTTTTCAATTTTAGGGTCTTATAGCTCAAAATAATTAGTAAATGCATGAAAAATAACAAATGATGTCAGAAAGGATTGAAAAATGATGATGTGGCTTTGAATGGTGCATTTTGAACACACAAAAAGTCAGGAGTTCAAATAAGTTTTAAAAAATGAAATCCCTTTGTAACAGACGAGTTTCCGTATGAAATCCTGATACTTTGAAAGAGATTGTCCGTTTTGTATACGAAGTGCATCCAGTTTTTGCCGTAACCCTCTCAACTTTCATGCACATGCTATGTGGATCAAATGATGATACCAGGCCAACTTTCAACCTTTTCAGAGTTCATTTGAAATGCTTTTCAATTTTAGGGTCTTATAGCTCAAAATAATTAGTAAATGCATGAAAAATAACAAATGAAGTCAGAAAGGATTGAAAAATGATGATGTGGCTTTGAGTGGTGCATTTTGAACACACAAAAAGTCAGGAGTTCAAATAAGTTTTAAAAAATGAAATCCCTTTGTAACAGACGAGTTTCCGTATGAAATCCTGATACTTTGAAAGAGATTGTCCGTTTTGTACACGAAGTGCATCCAGTTTTTACCGTAACCCTCTCAACTTTCATGCACATGCTATGTGGATGAAATGATGATACCAGGCCAACTTTCAACCTTTTCAGAGTTCATTTGAAATGCTTTTCAATTTTAGGGTCTTATAGCTAAAAATAACTAGTAAATGCATGAAAAATAACAAATGAAGTCAGAAAGGATTGAGAAATGATGATGTGGCTTTGAATGGTGCATTTTGAACACACAAAAAGTCAGGAGTTCAAATAAATTTTAAAAAATGAAATCCCTTTGTAACACACGAGTTTCCGTATGAAATCCTGATACTTTGAAAGAGATTGTCCGTTTTGTACACGAAGTGCATCTAGTTTTTACCGTAACCCTCTCAACTTTCTTGCACATGCTATGTGGATGAAATGATGATACCATGCCAACTTTCAACCTTTTCAGAGTTCATTTGAAATGCTTTTCAGTTTTAGGGTCTTATAGCTCAAAATAATTAGTAAATGCATGAAAAATAACAAATGAAGTCAGAAAGGATTGAAAAATGATGATGTGGCTTTGAATGGTGTATTTTGAACACACAAAAAGTCAGGAGTTCAAATAAGTTTTGAAAAATGAAATCGCTTTGTAACAGACGAGTTTCCGTATGAAATCCTGATACTTTGAAAGAGATTGTCCGTTTTGTACACGAAGTGCATCCAGTTTTTGACGTAACCATCTCAACTTTCTTGCACATGCTATGTGGATGAAATTATGATACCAGGCCAACTTTCAACTTTTTCAGAGTTCGTTTGAAATGCTTTTCAATTTTAGGGTCTTATAGCTCAAAATAATTAGTAAATGCATGAAAAATAACAAATGAAGTCAGAAAGGATTGAAAAATGATGATGTGGCTTTGAATGGTGCATTTCGAACACACAAAAAGTCAGGAGTCCAAATAAGTTTTAAAAAATGAAATCCCTTTGTAACAGACGAGTTTCCGTATGAAATCGTGATACTTTGAAAGAGATTGTCCGTTTTGTACACGAAGTGCATCCAGTTTTTGCCATAACCCTCTCAACTTTCATGCACATGCTATGTGGATGAAATGATGATACCAGGCCAACTTTCAACCTTTTAAGAGTTCATTTGAAATGCTTCTCAATTTTAGGGTCTTATAACTCAAAATAATTAGTAAATGCATGAAAAATAACAAATGAAGTCAGAAAGGATTGAAAAATGATGATGTGGCTTTGAATGGTGCATTTTGAACACACAAAAAGTCAGGAGTTCAAATAAGTTTTAAAAAATGAAATCCCTTTGTAAAAGACGAGTTTCCGTATGAAATCCTGATACTTTAAAAGAGATTGTCCGTTTTGTACACGAAGTGCATCCAGTTTTTGCGGTAACCCTCTCAAATTTCTTGCACATGCTATGTGGATGAAATGATGATACCATGCCAACTTTCAACCTTTTCAGAGTTCATTTGAAATGCTTTTCAATTTTAGGGTCTTATAGCTCAAAATAATTAGTAAATGCATGAAAAATAACAAATGAAGTCAGAAAGGATTGAAAAATGATGATGTGGCTTTGAATGGTGCATTTTGATCACACAAAAAGTCAGGAGTTCAAATAAGTTTTAAAAAATGAAATCCCTTTGTAACAGACGAGTTTCCGTATGAAATCCTGATACTTTGAAAGAGATTGTCCGTTTTGTACACGAAGTGCATCCAGTTTTTGCCGTAACCCTCTCAACTTTCTTGCACATGCTATGTGGATGAAATGATGATACCAGGCCAACTTTCAACCTTTTCAGAGTTCATTTGAAATGCTTTTCAG
Source organism: Aegilops tauschii subsp. strangulata (assembly GCF_002575655.3). NCBI lineage: Eukaryota > Viridiplantae > Streptophyta > Magnoliopsida > Poales > Poaceae > Aegilops > Aegilops tauschii. The sequence continues at coordinate 41,604 of NW_027332720.1, forward strand.
TTTTAGGGTCTTATAGCTCAAAATAATTAGTAAATGCATGAAAAATAACAAATGAAGTCAGAAAGGATTGAAAAATGATGATGTGGTTTTGAATGGTGCATTTCGAACACACAAAAAGTCAGGAGTTCAAATAAGTTTAAAAAAATGAAATCCCTTTGTAACAGACGAGTTTCCGTATGAAATCCTGATACTTTGAAAGAGATTGTCCGTTTTGTACACGAAGTGCATCCAGTTTTTGCCGTAACCCTCTCAACTTTCTTGCACATGCTATGTGGATGAAATGATGATACCATGCCAAGTTTCAACCTTTTCAGAGTTCATTCGAAATGCTTTTCAATTTTAGGGTCTTATAGCTCAAAATAATTAGTAAATGCATGAAAAATAACAAATGATGTCAGAAAGGATTGAAAAATGATGATGTGGTTTTGAATGGTGCATTTCGAACACACAAAAAGTCAGGAGTTCAAATAAGTTTAAAAAAATGAAATCCCTTTGTAACAGACGAGTTTCCGTATGAAATCCTGATACTTTGAAAGAGATTGTCCGTTTTGTACACGAAGTGCATCCAGTTTTTGCCGTAACCCTCTCAACTTTCTTGCACATGCTATGTGGATGAAATGATGATACCATGCCAAGTTTCAACCTTTTCAGAGTTCATTCGAAATGCTTTTCAATTTTAGGGTCTTATAGCTCAAAATAATTAGTAAATGCATGAAAAATAACAAATGATGTCAGAAAGGATTGAAAAATGATGATGTGGCTTTGAATGGTGCATTTTGAACACACAAAAAGTCAGGAGTTCAAATAAGTTTAAAAAAATGAAATCCCTTTGTAACAGACGAGTTTCCGTATGAAATCCTGATGCTTTGAAATAGATTGTCCGTTTTGTACACGAAGTGCATCCAGTTTTTGCCGTAACCCTCTCAACTTTCTTGCACATGCTATGTGGATGAAATGATGATACCATGCCAACTTTCAACCTTTTCAGAGTTCATTTGAAATGCTTTTCAATTTTAGGGTCTTACAGCTCAAAATAATTAGTAAATGCATGAAAAATAACAAATGAAGTCAGAAAGGATTGAAAAATGATGATGTGGCTTTGAATGGTGCATTTCGAACACACAAAAAGTCAGGAGTTCAAATAAGTTTTAAAAAATGAAATCCCTTTGTAACAGACGAGTTTCCGTATGAAATCCTGATACTTTAAAAGAGATTGTCCGTTTTGTACACGAAGTGCATCCAGTTTTTGCCGTAACCCTCTCAAATTTCTTGCACATGCTATGTGGATGAAATGATCATACCATGCCAACTTTCAACATTTTTCAGAGTTCATTTGAAATGCTTTTCAATTTTAGGGTCTTATAGCTCAAAATAATTAGTAAATGCATGAAAAATAACAAATGAAGTCAGAAAGGAATGAAAAATGATGATGTGGCTTTGAATGGTGCATTTTGAACACACAAAAAGTCAGGAGTTCAAATAAGTTTAAAAAAATGAAATCCCTTTGTAACAGACGAGTTTCCGTATGAAATCCTGATGCTTTGAAAGAGATTGTCCGTTTTGTACACGAAGTGCATCCAGTTTTTGCTGTAACCCTCTCAACTTTCTTGCACATGCTATGTGGATGAAAGGATGATACCATGCCAACTTTCAACCTTTTCAGAGTTCATTTGAAATGCTTTTCAGTTTTAGGGTCTTATAGCTCAAAATAATTAGTAAATGCATGAAAAATAACAAATGAAGTCAGAAAGGATTGAAAAATGATGATGTGGCTTTGAATGGTGCATTTCGAACACACAAAAAGTCAGGAGTCCAAATAAGTTTTAAAAAATGAAATCCCTTTGTAACAGACGAGTTTCCGTATGAAATCCTGATAATTTCAAAGAGATTGTCCGTTTTGTACACGAAGTGCATCCAGTTTTTGCCGTAACCCTCTCAACTTTCTTGCACATGCTTTGTGGATGAAAGGATGATACCATGCCAACTTTCAACCTTTTCAGAGTTCATTTGAAATGCTTTTCAATTTTAGGGTCTTATAGCTCAAAATAATTAGTAAATGCATGAAAAATAACAAATGATGTCAGAAAGGATTGAAAAATGATGATGTGGCTTTGAATGGTGCATTTTGAACACACAAAAAGTCAGGAGTTCAAATAAGTTTTAAAAAATGAAATCCCTTTGTAACAGACGAGTTTCCGTATGAAATCCTGATACTTTGAAAGAGATTGTCCGTTTTGTACACGAAGTGCATCCAGTTTTTGCCGTAACCCTCTCAACTTTCATGCACATGCTATGTGGATCAAATGATGATACCAGGCCAACTTTCAACCTTTTCAGAGTTCATTTGAAATGCTTTTCAATTTTAGGGTCTTATAGCTCAAAATAATTAGTAAATGCATGAAAAATAACAAATGAAGTCAGAAAGGATTGAAAAATGATGATGTGGCTTTGAATGGTGCATTTTGAACACACAAAAAGTCAGGAGTTCAAATAAGTTTTAAAAAATGAGATCCCTTTGTAACAGACGAGTTTCCGTATGAAATCCTGATACTTTGAAAGAGATTGTCCGTTTTGTACACGAAGTGCATCCAGTTTTTGCCGTAACCCTCTCAACTTTCATGCACATGCTATGTGGATGAAATGATGATACCAGGCCAACTTTCAACCTTTTCAGAGTTCATTTGAAATGCTTTTCAATTTTAGGGTCTTATAGCTCAAAATAATTAGTAAATGCATGAAAAATAACAAATGAATTCAGAAAGGATTGAAAAATGATGATGTGGCTTTGAATGGTGCATTTTGAACACACAAAAAGTCAGGAGTTCAAATAAGTTTTAAAAAATGAAATCCCTTTGTAACAGACGAGTTTCCGTATGAAATCCTGATACTTTGAAAGAGATTGTCCGTTTTGTACACGAAGTGCATCAAGTTTTTGCCGTAACCCTCTCAACTTTCTTGCACATGCTATGTGGATGAAAGGATGATACCATGCCAACTTTCATTCTTTTCAGAGTTCATTTGAAATGCTTTTCAATTTTAGGGTCTTATAGCTCAAAATAATTAGTAAATGCATGAAAAATAACAAATGAAGTCAGAAAGGATTGAAAAATGATATTGTGGCTTTGAATGGTGCATTTTGAACACATAAAAAGTCAGGAGTTCAAATAAGTTTAAAAAAATGAAATCCCTTTGTAACAGACGAGTTTCCGTATGAAATCCTGATACTTTGAAAGAGATTGTCCGTTTTGTACACGAAGTGCATCCAATTTTTGCCGTAACCCTCTCAACTTTCATGCACATGCTATGTGGATGAAATGATGATACCAGGCCAACTTTCAACCTTTTCAGAGTTCATTTGAAATGCTTTTCAATTTTGGGGTCTTATAGCTCAAAATAATTAGTAAATGCATGAAAAATAACAAATGAAGTCAGAAAGGATTTAAAAATGATGATGTGGCTTTGAATGGTGCATTTTGAACACACAAAAAGTCAGGAGTTCAAATAAGTTTTAAAAAATGAAATCCCTTTGTAACAGACGAGTTTCCGTATGAAATCCTCATACTTTGAAAGAGATTGTCCGTTTTGTACACGAAGTGCATCCAGTTTTTGCCGTAACCCTCTCAACTTTCTTGCACATGCTTTGTGGATGAAAGGATGATACCATGCCAACTTTCAACCTTTTCAGAGTTCATTTGAAATGCTTTTCAATTTTAGGGTCTTATAGCTCAAAATAAGTAGTAAATGCATGAAAAATAACAAATGATGTCAGAAAGGATTGAAAAATGATGATGTGGCTTTGAATGGTGCATTTTGAACACACAAAAAGTCAGGAGTTCAAATAAGTTTTAAAAAATGAAATCCCTTTGTAACAGACGAGTTTCCGTATGAAATCCTGATACTTTGAAAGAGATTGTCCGTTTTGTACACGAAGTGCATCCAGTTTTTGCCGTAACCCTCTCAACTTTCATGCACATGCTATGTGGATCAAATGATGATACCAGGCCAACTTTCAACCTTTTCAGAGTTCATTTGAAATGCTTTTGAATTTTAGGGTCTTATAGCTCAAAATAATTAGTAAATGCATGAAAAATAACAAATGAAGTCAGAAAGGATTGAAAAATGATGATGTGGCTTTGAATGGTGCATTTTGAACACACAAAAAGTCAGGAGTTCAAATAAGTTTTAAAAAATGAGATCCCTTTGTAACAGACGAGTTTCCGTATGAAATCCTGATACTTTGAAAGAGATTGTCCGTTTTGTACACGAAGTGCATCCAGTTTTTGCCGTAACCCTCTCAACTTTCATGCACATGCTATGTGGATGAAATGATGATACCAGGCCAACTTTCAACCTTTTCAGAGTTCATTTGAAATGCTTTTCAATTTTAGGGTCTTATAGCTCAAAATAATTAGTAAATGCATGAAAAATAACAAATTAATTCAGAAAGGATTGAAAAATGATGATGTGGCTTTGAATGGTGCATTTTGAACACACAAAAAGTCAGGAGTTCAAATAAGTTTTAAAAAATGAAATCCCTTTGTAACAGACGAGTTTCCGTATGAAATCCTGATACTTTGAAAGAGATTGTCCGTTTTGTACACGAAGTGCATCCAGTTGTTGCGTAACCCTCTCAACTTTCTTGCACATGCTATGTGGATGAAAGGATGATACCATGCCAACTTTCATTCTTTTCAGAGTTCATTTGAAATGCTTTTCAATTTTAGGGTCTTATAGCTCAAAATAATTAGTAAATGCATGAAAAATAACAAATGAAGTCAGAAAGGATTGAAAATTGATGATGTGGCTTTGAATGGTGCATTTCGAACACACAAAAAGTCAGGAGTTCAAATAAGTTTTAAAAAATGAAATCCCTTTGTAACAGACGAGTTTCCGTATGAAATCCTGATACTTTGAAAGAGATTGTCTGTTTTGTACACGAAGTGCATCCAGTTTTTGTCGTAACCCTCTCAACTTTCTTGCACATGCTATGTGGATGAAATGATGATACCATGCCAAGTTTCAACCTTTTCAGAGTTCATTTGAAATGCTTTTCAATTTTAGGGTCTTATAGCTCAAAATAATTAGAAAATGCATGAAAAATAACAAATGAAGTCAGAAAGGATTGAAAAATGATGATGTGGCTTTGAATGGTGCATTTTGAACACACAAAAAGTCAGGAGTTCAAATAAGTTTTAAAAAATGAAATCCCTTTGTAACAGACGAGTTTCCGTATGAAATCCTGATACTTTGAAAGAGATTGTCCGTTTTGTACACGAAGTGCATCCAGTTTTTGCCGTAACCCTCTCAACTTTCATGCACATGCTATGTGGATCAAATGATGATACCAGGCCAACTTTCAACCTTTTCAGAGTTCATTTGAAATGCTTTTCAATTTTAGGGTCTTATAGCTCAAAATAATTAGTAAATGCATGAAAAATAACAAATGAAGTCAGAAAGGATTGAAAAATGATGATGTGGCTTTGAATGGTGCATTTTGAACACACAAAAAGTCAGGAGTTCAAATAAGTTTTAAAAAATGAAATCCCTTTGTAACAGACGAGTTTCCGTATGAAATCCTGATGCTTTGAAAGAGATTGTCCGTTTTGTACACGAAGTGCATCCAGTTTTTGCTGTAACCCTCTCAACTTTCTTGCACATGCTATGTGGATGAAAGGATGATACCATGCCAACTTTCAACCTTTTCAGAGTTCATTTGAAATGCTTTTCAGTTTTAGGGTCTTATAGCTCAAAATAATTAGTAAATGCATGAAAAATAACAAATGAAGTCAGAAAGGATTGAAAAATGATGATGTGGCTTTGAATGGTGCATTTCGAACACACAAAAAGTCAGGAGTCCAAATAAGTTTTAAAAATGAAATCCCTTTGTAACAGACGAGTTTCCGTATGAAATCCTGATAATTTCAAAGAGATTGTCCGTTTTGTACACGAAGTGCATCCAGTTTTTGCCGTAACCCTCTCAACTTTCTTGCACATGCTTTGTGGATGAAAGGATGATACCATGCCAACTTTCAACCTTTTCAGAGTTCATTTGAAATGCTTTTCAATTTTAGGGTCTTATAGCTCAAAATAATTAGTAAATGCATGAAAAATAACAAATGATGTCAGAAAGGATTGAAAAATGATGATGTGGCTTTGAATGGTGCATTTTGAACACACAAAAAGTCAGGAGTTCAAATAAGTTTAAAAAATGAAATCCCTTTGTAACAGACGAGTTTCCGTATGAAATCCTGATACTTTGAAAGAGATTGTCCGTTTTGTACACGAAGTGCATCCAGTTTTTGCCGTAACCCTCTCAACTTTCATGCACATGCTATGTGGATCAAATGATGATTCCAGGCCAACTTTCAACCTTTTCAGAGTTCATTTGAAATGCTTTTCAATTTTAGGGTCTTATAGCTCAAAATAATTAGTAAATGCATGAAAAATAACAAATGAAGTCAGAAAGGATTGAAAAATGATGATGTGGCTTTGAATGGTGCATTTTGAACACACAAAAAGTCAGGAGTTCAAATAAGTTTTAAAAAATGAGATCCCTTTGTAACAGACGAGTTTCCGTATGAAATCCTGATACTTTGAAAGAGATTGTCCGTTTTGTACACGAAGTGCATCCAGTTTTTGCCGTAACCCTCTCAACTTTCATGCACATGCTATGTGGATGAAATGATGATACCAGGCCAACTTTCAACCTTTTCAGAGTTCATTTGAAATGCTTTTCAATTTTAGGGTCTTATAGCTCAAAATAATTAGTAAATGCATGAAAAATAACAAATGAATTCAGAAAGGATTGAAAAATGATGATGTGGCTTTGAATGGTGCATTTTGAACACACAAAAAGTCAGGAGTTCAAATAAGTTTTAAAAAATGAAATCCCTTTGTAACAGACGAGTTTCCGTATGAAATCCTGATACTTTGAAAGAGATTGTCCGTTTTGTACACGAAGTGCATCAAGTTTTTGCCGTAACCCTCTCAACTTTCTTGCACATGCTATGTGGATGAAAGGATGATACCATGCCAACTTTCATTCTTTTCAGAGTTCATTTGAAATGCTTTTCAATTTTAGGGTCTTATAGCTCAAAATAATTAGTAAATGCATGAAAAATAACAAATGAAGTCAGAAAGGATTGAAAATTGATATTGTGGCTTTGAATGGTGCATTTTGAACACATAAAAAGTCAGGAGTTCAAAAAATTTAAAAAAATGAAATCCCTTTGTAACAGACGAGTTTCCGTATGAAATCCTGATACTTCGAAAGAGATTGTCCGTTTTGTACACGAAGTGCATCCAATTTTTGCCGTAACCCTCTCAACTTTCATGCACATGCTATGTGGATGAAATGATGATACCAGGCCAACTTTCAACCTTTTCAGAGTTCATTTGAAATGCTTTTCAATTTTGGGGTCTTATAGCTCAAAATAATTAGTAAATGCATGAAAAATAACAAATGAAGTCAGAAAGGATTGAAAAATGATGATGTGGCTTTGAATGGTGCATTTTGAACACACAAAAAGTCAGGAGTTCAAATAAGTTTTAAAAAATGAAATCCCTTTGTAACAGACGAGTTTCCGTATGAAATCCTCATACTTTGAAAGAGATTGTCCGTTTTGTACACGAAGTGCATCCAGTTTTTGCCGTAACCCTCTCAACTTTCTTGCACATGCTTTGTGGATGAAAGGATGATACCATGCCAACTTTCAACCTTTTCAGAGTTCATTTGAAATGCTTTTCAATTTTAGGGTCTTATAGCTCAAAATAATTAGTAAATGCATGAAAAATAACAAATGATGTCAGAAAGGATTGAAAAATGATGATGTGGCTTTGAATGGTGCATTTTGAACACACAAAAAGTCAGGAGTTCAAATAAGTTTTAAAAAATGAAATCCCTTTGTAACAGACGAGTTTCCGTATGAAATCCTGATACTTTGAAAGAGATTGTCCGTTTTGTACACGAAGTGCATCCAGTTTTTGCCGTAACCCTCTCAACTTTCATGCACATGCTATGTGGATCAAATGATGATACCAGGCCAACTTTCAACCTTTTCAGAGTTCATTTGAAATGCTTTTCAATTTTAGGGTCTTATAGCTCAAAATAATTAGTAAATGCATGAAAAATAACAAATGAAGTCAGAAAGGATTGAAAAATGATGATGTGGCTTTGAATGGTGCATTTTGAACACACAAAAAGTCAGGAGTTCAAATAAGTTTTAAAAAATGAGATCCCTTTGTAACAGACGAGTTTCCGTATGAAATCCTGATACTTTGAAAGAGATTGTCCGTTTTGTACACGAAGTGCATCCAGTTTTTGCCGTAACCCTCTCAACTTTCATGCACATGCTATGTGGATGAAATGATGATACCAGGCCAACTTTCAACCTTTTCAGAGTTCATTTGAAATGCTTTTCAATTTTAGGGTCTTATAGCTCAAAATAATTAGTAAATGCATGAAAAATAACAAATGAATTCAGAAAGGATTGAAAAATGATGATGTGGCTTTGAATGGTGCATTTTGAACACACAAAAAGTCAGGAGTTCAAATAAGTTTTAAAAAATGAAATCCCTTTGTAACAGACGAGTTTCCGTATGAAATCCTGATACTTTGAAAGAGATTGTCCGTTTTGTACACGAAGTGCATCCAGTTTTATCTGTAACCCTCTCAACTTTCTTGCACATGCTATGTGGATGAAAGGATGATACCATGCCAACTTTCATTCTTTTCAGAGTTCATTTGAAATGCTTTTCAATTTTAGGGTCTTATAGCTCAAAATAATTAGTAAATGCATGAAAAATAACAAATGAAGTCAGAAAGGATTGAAAAATGATATTGTGGCTTTGAATGGTGCATTTTGAACACATAAAAAGTCAGGAGTTCAAATAAGTTTAAAAAAATGAAATCCCTTTGTAACAGACGAGTTTCCGTATGAAATCCTGATACTTTGAAAGAGATTGTCCGTTTTGTACACGAAGTGCATCCAGTTTTTGCCGTAACCCTCTCAACTTTCATGCACATGCTATGTGGATGAAATGATGATACCAGGCCAACTTTCAACCTTTTCAGAGTTCATTTGAAATGCTTTTCAATTTTGGGGTCTTATAGCTCAAAATAATTAGTAAATGCATGAAAAATAACAAATGAAGTCAGAAAGGATTGAAAAATGATGATGTGGCTTTGAATGGTGCATTTTGAACACACAAAAAGTCAGGAGTTCAAATAAGTTTTAAAAAATGAAATCCCTTTGTAACAGACGAGTTTCCGTATGAAATCCTCATACTTTGAAAGAGATTGTCCGTTTTGTACACGAAGTGCATCCAGTTTTATCTGTAACCCTCTCAACTTTCATGCACATGCTATGTGGATGAAAGGATGATACCATGCCAACTTTCAACCTTTTCAGAGTTCATTTGAAATGCTTTTCAATTTTAGGGTCTTATAGCTCAAAATAATTAGTAAATGCATGAAAAATAACAAATGAAGTCAGAAAGGATTGAAAATTGATGATGTGGCTTTGAATGGTGCATTTCGAATACACAAAAAGTCAGGATTTCAAATAAGTTTTAAAAAATGAAATCCCTTTGTAACAGACGAGTTTCCGTATGAAATCCTGATACTTTGAAAGAGATTGTCCGTTTTGTACACGAAGTGCATCCAGTTTTTGCCGTAACCCTCTCAACTTTCTTGCACATGCTATGTGGATGAAAGGATGATACCATGCCAACTTTCAACCTTTTCAGAGTTCATTTGAAATGCTTTTCAATTTTAGGGTCTTATAGCTCAAAATAATTAGTAAATGCATGAAAAATAACAAATGAAGTCAGAAAGGATTGAAAAATGATGTTGTGGCTTTGAATGGTGCATTTCGAACACATAGAAAGTCAGGAGTTCAAATAAGTTTTCAAAAATGAAATCCCTTTGTAACAGACGAGTTTCCGTATGAAATCCTGATGCTTTGAAAGAGATTGTCCGTTTTGTACACGAAGTGCATCCAGTTTTTGCCGTAACCCTCTCAACTTTCTTGCACATGCTATGTGGATGAAATGATGATACCATGCCAACTTTCAACCTTTTTCAGAGTTCATTTGAAATGCTTTTCAGTTTTAGGGTCTTATAGCTCAAAATAATTAGTAAATGCATGAAAAATAACAAATGAAGTCAGAAAGGATTGAAAAATGATGATGTGGCTTTGAATGGTGCATTTCGAACACACAAAAAGTCAGGAGTCCAAATAAGTTTAAAAAAATGAAATCCCTTTGTAACAGAGGAGTTTCCGTATGAAATCCTGATAATTTCAAAGAGATTGTCCGTTTTGTACACGAAGTGCATCCAGTTTTTGCCGTAACCCTCTCAACTTTCTTGCACATGCTTTGTGGATGGAAGGATGATACCATGCCAACTTTCAACCTTTTCAGAGTTCATTTGAAATGCTTTTCAATTTTAGGGTCTTATAGCTCAAAATAATTAGTAAATGCATGAAAAATAACAAATGATGTCAGAAAGGATTGAAAAATGATGATGTGGCTTTGAATGGTGCATTTTGAACACACAAAAAGTCAGGAGTTCAAATAAGTTTAAAAAAATGAAATCCCTTTGTAACAGACGAGTTTCCGTATGAAATCCTGATACTTTGAAAGAGATTGTCCGTTTTGTACACGAAGTGCATCCAGTTTTTGCCGTAACCCTCTCAACTTTCATGCACATGCTATGTGGATCAAATGATGATACCAGGCCAACTTTCAACCTTTTCAGAGTTCATTTGAAATGCTTTTCAATTTTAGGGTCTTATAGCTCAAAATAATTAGTAAATGCATGAAAAATAACAAATGAAGTCAGAAAGGATTGAAAAATGATGATGTGTCTTTGAATGGTGCATTTTGAACACACAAAAAGTCAGGAGTTCAAATAAGTTTTAAAAAATGAAATCCCTTTGTAACAGATGAGTTTCCGTATGAAATCCTGATACTTTGAAAGAGATTGTCCGTTTTGTACACGAAGTGCATCCAGTTTTTGCCGTAACCCTCTCAACTTTCTTGCACATGCTATGTGGATGAAATGATGATACCATGCCAACTTTCAACCTTTTTCAGAGTTCATTTGAAATGCTTTTCAGTTTTAGGGTCTTATAGCTCAAAATAATTAGTAAATGCATGAAAAATAACAAATGAAGTCAGAAAGGATTGAAAAATGATGATGTGGCTTTGAATGGTGCATTTCGAACACACAAAAAGTCAGGAGTCCAAATAAGTTTAAAAAAATGAAATCCCTTTGTAACAGAGGAGTTTCCGTATGAAATCCTGATAATTTCAAAGAGATTGTCCGTTTTGTACACGAAGTGCATCCAGTTTTTGCCGTAACCCTCTCAACTTTCTTGCACATGCTTTGTGGATGGAAGGATGATACCATGCCAACTTTCAACCTTTTCAGAGTTCATTTGAAATGCTTTTCAATTTTAGGGTCTTATAGCTCAAAATAATTAGTAAATGCATGAAAAATAACAAATGATGTCAGAAAGGATTGAAAAATGATGATGTGGCTTTGAATGGTGCATTTTGAACACACAAAAAGTCAGGAGTTCAAATAAGTTTAAAAAAATGAAATCCCTTTGTAACAGACGAGTTTCCGTATGAAATCCTGATACTTTGAAAGAGATTGTCCGTTTTGTACACGAAGTGCATCCAGTTTTTGCCGTAACCCTCTCAACTTTCATGCACATGCTATGTGGATCAAATGATGATACCAGGCCAACTTTCAACCTTTTCAGAGTTCATTTGAAATGCTTTTCAATTTTAGGGTCTTATAGCTCAAAATAATTAGTAAATGCATGAAAAATAACAAATGAAGTCAGAAAGGATTGAAAAATGATGATGTGTCTTTGAATGGTGCATTTTGAACACACAAAAAGTCAGGAGTTCAAATAAGTTTTAAAAAATGAAATCCCTTTGTAACAGATGAGTTTCCGTATGAAATCCTGATACTTTGAAAGAGATTGTCCGTTTTGTACACGAAGTGCATCCAGTTTTTGCCGTAACCCTCTCAACTTTCATGCACATGCTATGTGGATGAAATGATGATACCAGGCCAACTTTCAACCTTTTCAGAGTTCATTTGAAATGCTTTTCAATTTTAGGGTCTTATAGGTCAAAATAATTAGTAAATGCATGAAAAATAACAAATGAATTCAGAAAGGATTGAAAAATGATGATGTGGCTTTGAATGGTGCATTTTGAACACACAAAAAGTCAGGAGTTCAAATACGTTTAAAAAAATGAAATCCCTTTGTAACAGACGAGTTTCCGTATGAAATCCTGGTACTTTGAAAGAGATTGTCTGTTTTGTACACGAAGTGCATCCAGTTTTTGCCGTAACCCTCTCAACTTTCTTGCACATGCTATGTGGATGAAATGATGATACCATGCCAAGTTTCAACCTTTTCAGAGTTCATTTGAAATGCTTTCCAATTTTAGGGTCTTATAGCTCAAAATAATTAGAAAATGCATGAAAAATAACAAATGAAGTCAGAAAGGATTGAAAAATGATGTTGTGGCTTTGAATGGTGCATTTCGAAGACACAAAAAGTCAGTAGTTCACATAAGTTTTAAAAAATGAAATCCCTTTGTAACAGACGAGTTTCCGTATGAAATCCTGATACTTTGAAAGAGATTGTCCGTTTTGTACACGAAGTGCATCCAGTTTTTGCCGTAACCCTCTCAACTTTCTTGCACATGCTATGTGGATGAAATGATGATACCAGGCCAACTTTCAACCTTTTTAGAGTTCATTTGAAATGCTTTTCAATTTTAGGGTCTTATAGCTCAAAATAATTAGAAAATGCATGAAAAATAACAAATGAAGTCAGAAAGGATTGAAAAATGATGATGTGGCTTTGAATGGTGCATTTTGAACACACAAAAAGTCAGGAGTTCAAATAAGTTTTAAAAAATGAAATCCTTTTGTAACAGACGAGTTTCCGTATGAAATCCTGATACTTTGAAAGAGATTGTCCGTTTTGTACACGAAGTGCATCAAGTTTTTGCCGTAACCCTCTCAACTTTCTTGCACATGCTATGTGGATGAAATGATGATACCAGGCGAACTTTCAACCTTTTCAGAGTTCATTTGAAATGCTTTTCAGTTTTAGGGTCTTATAGCTCAAAATAATTAGCGAATGCATGAAAAATAACAAATGAAGTCAGAAAGGATTGAAAAATGATGATGTGGCCTTGAATGGTGCATTTTGAACACACAAAAAGTCAGGAGTTCAAATAAGTTTTAAAAAATGAAATCCCTTTGTAACAGACGAGTTTCCGTATGAAATCCTGATACTTTGAAAGAGATTGTCTGTTTTGTACACGAAGTGCATCCAGTTTTTGCCATAACCCTCTCAACTTTCTTGCACATGCTATGTGGATGAAATGATGATACCATGCCAACTTTCAACCTTTTCAGAGTTCATTTGAAATGCTTTTCAGTTTTAGGGTCTTATAGCTCAAAATAATTAGTGAATGCATGAAAAATAACAAATGAAGTCAGAAAGGATTGAAAAATGATGATGTGGCTTTGAATGCTGTATTTTGAACACACAAAAAGTCAGGAGTTCAAATAAGTTTTAAAAAATGAAATCCCTTTGTAACAGACGAGTTTCCGTATGAAATCCTCATACTTTGAAAGAGATTGTCCGTTTTGTACACGAAGTGCATCCAGTTTTTGCTGTAACCCTCTCAACTTTCTTGCACATGCTATGTGGATGAAAGGATGATACCATGCCAACTTTCAACCTTTTCAGAGTTCATTTGAAATGCTTTTCAATTTTAGAGTCTTATAGCTCAAAATAATTAGTAAATGCATGAAAAATAACAAATGAAGTCAGAAAGGATGGAAAATTGATGATGTGGCTTTGAATGGTGCATTTCGAACACACAAATAGTCAGGAGTTCAAATAAGTTTTAAAAAATGAAATCCCTTTGTAACAGACGAGTTTCCGTATGAAATCCTGATACTTTGAAAGAGATTGTCCGTTTTGTACACGAAGTGCATCCAGTTTTTGCCGTAACCCTCTCAACTTTCTTGCACATGCTATGTGGATGAAAGGATGATACCATGCCAACTTTCAACCTTTTCAGAGTTCATTTGAAATGCTTTTCAATTTGAGGGTCTTATAGCTCAAAATAATTAATAAATGCATGAAAAATAACAAATGAAGTCAGAAAGGATTGAAAAATGATGTTCTGGCTTTGAATGGTGCATTCCGAACACATAAAAAGTCAGGAGTTCAAATAAGTTTAAAAAAATGAAATCCCTTTGTAACAGACGAGTTTCCGTATGAAATCCTGATACTTTGAAAGAGATTGTCCGTTTTGTACACGAAGTGCATCCAGTTTTTGCCGTAACCCTCTCAACTTTCATGCACATGCTATGTGGATCAAATGATGATACCAGGCCAACTTTCAACCTTTTCAGAGTTCATTTGAAATGCTTTTCAATTTTAGGGTCTTATAGCTCAAAATAATTAGTAAATGCATGAAAAATAACAAATGAAGTCAGAAAGGATTGAAAAATGATGATGTGTCTTTGAATGGTGCATTTTGAACACACAAAAAGTCAGGAGTTCAAATAAGTTTTAAAAAATGAAATCCCTTTGTAACAGATGAGTTTCCGTATGAAATCCTGATACTTTGAAAGAGATTGTCCGTTTTGTACACGAAGTGCATCCAGTTTTTGCCGTAACCCTCTCAACTTTCATGCACATGCTATGTGGATGAAATGATGATACCAGGCCAACTTTCAACCTTTTCAGAGTTCATTTGAAATGCTTTTCAATTTTAGGGTCTTATAGGTCAAAATAATTAGTAAATGCATGAAAAATAACAAATGAATTCAGAAAGGATTGAAAAATGATGATGTGGCTTTGAATGGTGCATTTTGAACACACAAAAAGTCAGGAGTTCAAATACGTTTTAAAAAATGAAATCCCTTTGTAACAGACGAGTTTCCGTATGAAATCCTGGTACTTTGAAAGAGATTGTCTGTTTTGTACACGAAGTGCATCCAGTTTTTGCCGTAACCCTCTCAACTTTCTTGCACATGCTATGTGGATGAAATGATGATACCATGCCAAGTTTCAACCTTTTCAGAGTTCATTTGAAATGCTTTTCAATTTTAGGGTCTTATAGCTCAAAATAATTAGAAAATGCATGAAAAATAACAAATGAAGTCAGAAAGGATTGAAAAATGATGTTGTGGCTTTGAATGGTGCATTTCGAAGACACAAAAAGTCAGTAGTTCACATAAGTTTTAAAAAATGAAATCCCTTTGTAACAGACGAGTTTCCGTATGAAATCCTGATACTTTGAAAGAAATTGTCCGTTTTGTACACGAAGTGCATCCAGTTTTTGCCGTAACCCTCTCAACTTTCTTGCACATGCTATGTGGATGAAATGATGATACCAGGCCAACTTTCAACCTTTTTAGAGTTCATTTGAAATGCTTTTCAATTTTAGGGTCTTATAGCTCAAAATAATTAGAAAATGCATGAAAAATAACAAATGAAGTCAGAAAGGATTGAAAAATGATGATGTGGCTTTGAATGGTGCATTTTGAACACACAAAAAGTCAGGAGTTCAAATAAGTTTTAAAAAATGAAATCCTTTTGTAACAGACGAGTTTCCGTATGAAATCCTGATACTTTGAAAGAGATTGTCCGTTTTGTACACGAAGTGCATCAAGTTTTTGCCGTAACCCTCTCAACTTTCTTGCACATGCTATGTGGATGAAATGATGATACCAGGCGAACTTTCAACCTTTTCAGAGTTCATTTGAAATGCTTTTCAGTTTTAGGGTCTTATAGCTCAAAATAATTAGCGAATGCATGAAAAATAACAAATGAAGTCAGAAAGGATTGAAAAATGATGATGTGGCTTTGAATGGTGCATTTTGAACACACAAAAAGTCAGGAGTTCAAATAAGTTTTAAAAAATGAAATCCCTTTGTAACAGACGAGTTTCCGTATGAAATCCTGATACTTTGAAAGAGATTGTCTGTTTTGTACACGAAGTGCATCCAGTTTTTGCCGTAACCCTCTCAACTTTCTTGCACATGCTATGTGGATGAAATGATGATACCATGCCAACTTTCAACCTTTTCAGAGTTCATTTGAAATGCTTTTCAGTTTTAGGGTCTTATAGCTCAAAATAATTAGTGAATGCATGAAAAATAACAAATGAAGTCAGAAAGGATTGAAAAATGATGATGTGGCTTTGAATGCTGTATTTTGAACACACAAAAAGTCAGGAGTTCAAATAAGTTTTAAAAAATGAAATCCCTTTGTAACAGACGAGTTTCCGTATGAAATCCTCATACTTTGAAAGAGATTGTCCGTTTTGTACACGAAGTGCATCCAGTTTTTGCTGTAACCCTCTCAACTTTCTTGCACATGCTATGTGGATGAAAGGATGATACCATGCCAACTTTCAACCTTTTCAGAGTTCATTTGAAATGCTTTTCAATTTTAGAGTCTTATAGCTCAAAATAATTAGTAAATGCATGAAAAATAACAAATGAAGTCAGAAAGGATTGAAAATTGATGATGTGGCTTTGAATGGTGCATTTCGAACACACAAATAGTCAGGAGTTCAAATAAGTTTTAAAAAATGAAATCCCTTTGTAACAGACGAGTTTCCGTATGAAATCCTGATACTTTGAAAGAGATTGTCCGTTTTGTACACGAAGTGCATCCAGTTTTTGCCGTAACCCTCTCAACTTTCTTGCACATGCTATGTGGATGAAAGGATGATACCATGCCAACTTTCAACCTTTTCAGAGTTAATTTGAAATGCTTTTCAATTTTAGGGTCTTATAGCTCAAAATAATTAGTAAATGCATGAAAAATAACAAATGAAGTCAGAAAGGATTGAAAAATGATGTTGTGGCTTTGAATGGTGCATTTTGAACACATAAAAAGTCAGGAGTTCAAATAAGTTTTCAAAAATGAAATCCCTTTGTAACAGACGAGTTTCCGTATGAAATCCTGATACTTTGAAAGAGATTGTCCGTTTTGTACACGAAGTGCATCCAGTTTTTGCCGTAACCCTCTCAACTTTCAAGCACATGCTATGTGGAGGAAATGATGATACCAGGCCAACTTTCAACCTTTTCAGAGTTCATTTGAAATGCTTTTCAATTTTAGGGGTCTTATAGCTCAAAATAATTAGTAAATGCATGAAAAATAACAAATGAAGTCAGAAAGGATTGAAAAATGATGATGTGGCTTTGAATGGTGCATTTTGAAGACACAAAATGTCAGGAGTTCAAATAAGTTTTAAAAAATGAAATCCCTTTGTAACAGACGAGTTTCCGTATGAAATCCTGATACTTTGAAAGAGATTGTCTGTTTTGTACACGAAGTGCATCCAGTTTTTGCCGTAACCCTCTCAACTTTCTTGCACATGCTATGTGGATGAAATGATGATACCATGCCAACTTTCAACCTTTTCAGAGTTCATTTGAAATGCTTTTCAGTTTTAGGGTCTTATAGCTCAAAATAATTAGTGAATGCATGAAAAATAACAAATAAAGTCAGAAAGGATTGAAAAATGATGTTGTGGCTTTGAATGGTGTATTTTGAACACACAAAAAGTCAGGAGTTCAAATAAGTTTTAGAAAATGAAAACTCTTTGTAACGGACGAGTTTCCGTATGAAATCCTGATACTTTGAAAGAGATTGTCTGTTTTGTACACGAAGTGCATCCAGTTTTTGCCGTAACCCTCTCAACTTTCTTGCACATGCTATGTGGATGAAATGATGATACCATGCCAACTTTCAACCTTTTCAGAGTTCATTTGAAATGCTTTTCAGTTTTAGGGTCTTATAGCTCAAAATAATTAGTGAATGCATGAAAAATAACAAATGAAGTCAGAAAGGATTGAAGAATGATGATGTGGCTTTGAATGCTGTATTTTGAACACACAAAAAGTCAGTAGTTCAAATAAGTTTTAAAAAATGAAATCCCTTTGTAACAGACGAGTTTCCATATGAAATCCTCATACTTTGAAAGAGATTGTCCGTTTTGTACACGAAGTGCATCCAGTTTTTTCTGTAACCCTCTCAACTTTCTTGCACATGCTATGTGGATGAAAGGATGATACCATGCCAACTTTCAACCTTTTCAGAGTTCATTTGAAATGCTTTTCAATTTTAGGGTCTTATAGCTCAAAATAATTAGTAAATGCATGAAAAATAACAAATGAAGTCAGAAAGGATTGAAAATTGATGATGTGGATTTGAATGGTGCATTTCGAACACACAAATAGTCAGGAGTTCAAATAAGTTTTAAAAAATGAAATCCCTTTGTAACAGACGAGTTTCCGTATGAAATCCTGATACTTTGAAAGAGATTGTCCGTTTTGTACACGAAGTGCATCCAGTTTTTGCCGTAACCCTCTCAACTTTCTTGCACATGCTATGTGGATGAAAGGATGATACCATGCCAACTTTCAACCTTTTCAGAGTTCATTTGAAATGCTTTTCAATTTTAGGGTCTTATAGCTCAAAATAATTAGTAAATGCATGAAAAATAACAAATGAAGTCAGAAAGGATTGAAAAATGATGATGTGGCTTTGAATGGTGCATTTTGAACACACAAAAAGTCAGGAGTTCAAATAAGTTTTAAAAAATGAAATCCCTTTGTAACAGACGAGTTTCCGTATGAAATCCTGATACTTTGAAAGAGATTGTCCGTTTTGTACACGAAGTGCATCCAGTTTTTGCCGTAACTCTCTCAACTTTCTTGCACATGCTATGTGGATGAAATGATCATACCAGGCCAACTTTCAACCTTTTCAGAGTTCATTTGAAATACTTTTCAGTTTTAGGGTCTTATAGCTCAAAATAATTAGCGAATGCATGAAAAATAACAAATGAAGTCAGAAAGGATTGAAAAATGATGATGTGGCTTTGAATGGTGCATTTTGAACACACAAAAAGTCAGGAGTTCAAATAAGTTTTAAAAAATGAAATCCCTTTGTAACAGACGAGTTTTCGTATGAAATCGTGATACTTTGAAAGAGATTGTCTGTTTTGTACACGAAGTGCATCCAGTTTTTGCCCTAACCCTCTCAACTTTCTTGCACATGCTATGTGGATGAAATGATGAGACCATGCCAACTTTCAACCTTTTCAGAGTTCATTTGAAATGCTTTTCAGTTTTAGGGTCTTATAGCTCAAAATAATTAGTGAATGCATGAAAAATAACAAATGAAGTCAGAAAGGATTGAAAAATGATGATGTGGCTTTGAATGCTGTATTTTGAAAACAGAAAAAGTCAGGAGTTCAAATAAGTTTTAAAAAATGAAATCCCTTTGTAACAGACGAGTTTCCGTATGAAATCCTGATACTTTGAAAGAGATTGTCCGTTTTGTACACGAAGTGCATCCAGTTTTTGCTGTAACCCTCTCAACTTTCTTGCACATGCTATGTGGATGAAAGGATGATACCGTGCCAACTTTCAACCTTTTCAGAGTTC
Organism: Aegilops tauschii subsp. strangulata; assembly: GCF_002575655.3. Classification (NCBI taxonomy): domain Eukaryota; kingdom Viridiplantae; phylum Streptophyta; class Magnoliopsida; order Poales; family Poaceae; genus Aegilops; species Aegilops tauschii. The sequence continues at coordinate 61,132 of NW_027332720.1, forward strand.
ATTTGAAATGCTTTTCAATTTTAGGGTCTTATAGCTCAAAATAATTGGTAAATGCATGAAAAATAACAAATGAAGTCAGAAAGGATTGAAAATTGATGATGTGGCTTTGAATGGTGCATTTCGAACACACAAATAGTCAGGAGTTCAAATAAGTTTTAAAAAATGAAATCCCTTTGTAACAGACGAGTTTCCGTATGAAATCCTGATACTTTGAAAGAGATTGTCCGTTTTGTACACGAAGTGCATCCAGTTTTTGCCGTAACCCTCTCAACTTTCTTGCACATGCTATGTGGATGAAAGGATGATACCATGCCAACTTTCAACCTTTTCAGAGTTAATTTGAAATGCTTTCCAATTTTAGGGTCTTATAGCTCAAAATAATTAGTAAATGCATGAAAAATAACAAATGATGTCAGAAAGGATTGAAAAATGATGTTGTGGCTTTGAATGGTGCATTTTGAACACATAAAAAGTCAGGAGTTCAAATAAGTTTTCAAAAATGAAATCCCTTTGTAACAGACGAGTTTCCGTATGAAATCCTGATACTTTGAAAGAGATTGTCCGTTTTGTACACGAAGTGCATCCGGTTTTTGCCGTAACCCTCTCAACTTTCAAGCACATGCTATGTCGATGAAATGATGATACCAGGCCAACTTTCAACCTTTTCAGAGTTCATTTGAAATGCTTTTCAATTTTAGGGGTCTTATAGCTCAAAATAATTAGTAAATGCATGAAAAATAACAAATGAAGTCAGAAAGGATTGAAAAATGATGATGTGGCTTTGAATGGTGCATTTTGAAGACACAAAATGTCAGGAGTTCAAATAAGTTTAAAAAAATGAAATCCCTTTGTAACAGACGAGTTTCCGTATGAAATCCTGATACTTTGAAAGAGATTGTCTGTTTTGTACACGAAGTGCATCCAGTTTTTGCCGTAACCCTCTCAACTTTCTTGCACATGCTATGTGGATGAAATGATGATACCATGCCAACTTTCAACCTTTTCAGAGTTCATTTGAAATGCTTTTCAGTTTTAGGGTCTTATAGCTCAAAATAATTAGTGAATGCATGAAAAATAACAAATGAAGTCAGAAAGGATTGAAAAATGATGTTGTGGCTTTGAATGGTGCATTTTGAACACACAAAAAGTCAGGAGTTCAAATAAGTTTTAAAAAATGAAATCCCTTTGTAACAGACGAGTTTCCGTATGAAATCGTGATACTTTGAAAGAGATTGTCTGTTTTGTACACGAAGTGCATCCAGTTTTTGCCGTAACCCTCTCAACTTTCTTGCACCTGCTATGTGGATGAAATGACGATACCATGCCAACTTTCAACCTTTTCAGAGTTCATTTGAAATGCTTTTACGTTTTAGGGTCTTATAGCTCAAAATAATTAGTAAATGCATGAAAAATAACAAATGAAGTCAGAAAGGATTGAAAAATAATGATGTGGCTTTGAATGGTGCATTTTGAACACACAAAAAGTCAGGAGTTCAAATAAGTTTTAAAAAATGAAATCCCTTTGTAACAGACGAGTTTCCGTATGAAATCGTGATACTTTGAAAGAGATTGTCTGTTTTGTACACGAAGTGCATCCAGTTTTTGCCGTAACCCTCTCAACTTTCTTGCACCTGCTATGTGGATGAAATGACGATACCATGCCAACTTTCAACCTTTTCAGAGTTCATTTGAAATGCTTTTACGTTTTAGGGTCTTATAGCTCAAAATAATTAGTAAATGCATGAAAAATAACAAATGAAGTCAGAAAGGATTGAAAAATAATGATGTGGCTTTGAATGGTGCATTTTGAACACACAAAAAGTCAGGAGTTCAAATAAGTTTTAAAAAATGAAATCCCTTTGTAACAGACGAGTTTCCGTATGAAATCCTGATACTTTGAAAGAGATTGTCCGTTTTGTACACGAAGTGCATCTAGTTTTTGCCGTAACCCTCTCAACTTTCTTGCACATGCTATGTGGATGAAAGGATGATACCATGCCAACTTTCAACCTTTTCAGAGTTCATTTGAAATGCTTTTCAGTTTTAGGGTCTTATAGCTCAAAATAATTAGTAAATGCATGAAAAATAACAAATGAAGTCAGAAAGGATTGAAAAATGATGATGTGGCTTTGAATGGTGCATTTTGAAGAGAGATAAAGTCAGGAGTTCAAATAAGTTTTAAAAAATGAAATCCCTTTGTAACAGACGAGTTTCCGTATGAAATCCTGATACTTTGAAAGAGATTGTCCGTTTTGTACATGAAGTGCATCCAGTTTTTGTCGTAACCCTCTCAACTTTCTTGCACATGCTATGCGGATGAAATGATGATACCATGCCAACTTTCATCCTTTTCAGAGTTCATTTGAAATGCTTTTCAATTTTAGGGTCTTATAGCTCAAAATAATTAGTAAATGCATGAAAAATAACAAATGAAGTCAGAAAGGATTGAAAAATGATGTTGTGGCTTTGAATGGTGCATTTTGAACACATAAAAAGTCAGGAGTTCAAATAAGTTTTAAAAAATGAAATCCCTTTGTAACAGACGAGTTTCCGTATGAAATCCTGATAGTTTGAAAGAGATTGTCCGTTTTGTACACGAAGTGCATCCAGTTTTTGCCGTAACGCTCTCAACTTTCTTGCACATGCTATGTGGATGAAATGATGACACCATGCCAACTTTTAACCTTTTCAGAGTTCATTTGAAATGCTTTTCAGTTTTAGGGTCTTATAGCTCAAAATAATTAGTGAATGCATGAAAAATAACAAAAGAAGTCAGAAAGGATTGAAAAATGATGATGTGGCTTTGAATGCTGTATTTTGAACACACAAAAAGTCAGGAGTTCAAATAAGTTTTAAAAAATGAAATCCCTTTGTAACAGACGAGTTTCCGTATGAAATCCTGAAACTTTAAAAGAGATTGCCCGTTTTGTACACGAAGTGCATCCAGTTTTTGCCGTAACCCTCTCAACTTTCTTGCACATGCTATGTGGATGAAAGGATGATACCATGCCAACTTTCAACCTTTTCAGAGTTCATTTGAAATGCTTTTCAATTTTAGGGTCTTATAGCTCAAAATAATTAGTAAATGCATGAAAAATAACAAATGAAGTCAGAAAGGATTGAAAAATGATGTTGTGGCTTTGAATGGTGCATTTTGAACACATAAAAAGTCACGAGTTCAAATAAGTTTTCAAAAATGAAATCCCTTTGTAACAGACGAGTTTCCGTATGAAATCCTGATACTTTGAAAGAGATTGTCCGTTTTGTACACGAAGTGCATCCAGTTTTTGCCGTAACCCTCTCAACTTTCAAGCACATGCTATGTGGATGAAATGATGACACCAGGCCAACTTTCAACCATTTCAGAGTTCATTTGAAATGCTTTTCAATTTTAGGGTCTTATAGCTCAAAATAATTAGTAAATGCACGAAAAATAACAAATGAAGTCAGAAAGGATTGAAAAATGATGATGTGGCTTTGAATGGTGCATTTTGAACACACAAAAAGTCAGGAGTTCAAATAAGTTTTAAAAAATAAAATCCCTTTGTAACAGACGAGTTTCCGTATGAAATCCTGATACGTTGAAAGAGATTGTCTGTTTTGTACACGAAGTGCATCCAGTTTTTGCCGTAACCCTCTCAACTTTCTTGCACATGCTATGTGGATGAAATGATGATACCATGCCAACTTTCAACCTTTTCAGAGTTCATTTGAAATGCTTTTCAGTTTTAGGGTCTTATAGCTCAAAATAATTAGTGAATGCATGAAAAATAACATATGAAGTCAGAAAGGATTGAAAAATGATGTTGTGGCTTTGAATGGTGTATTTTGAACACACAAAAAGTCAGGAGTTCAAATAAGTTTTAGAAAATGAAATCCCTTTGTAACAGACGAGTTTCCGTATGAAATCGTGATACTTTGAAAGAGATTGTCTGTTTTGTACACGAAGTGCATCCAGTTTTTGCCCTAACCCTCTCAACTTTCTTGCACATGCTATGTGGATGAAATGATGAGACCATGCCAACTTTCAACCTTTTCAGAGTTCATTTGAAATGCTTTTCAGTTTTAGGGTCTTATAGCTCAAAATAATTAGTGAATGCATGAAAAATAACAAATGAAGTCAGAAAGGATTGAAAAATGATGTTGTGGCTTTGAATGGTGTATTTTGAACACACAAAAAGTCAGGAGTTCAAATAAGTTTTAGAAAATGAAATCCCTTTGTAACAGACGAGTTTCCGTATGAAATCCCAATACTTTGAAAGAGATTGTCTGTTTTGTACACGAAGTGCATCTAGTTTTTGCCGTAACCCTCTCAACTTTCTTGCACATGCTATGTGGATGAAAGGATGATACCATGCCAACTTTCAACCTTTTCAGAGTTCATTTGAAATGCTTTTCAGTTTTAGGGTCTTATAGCTCAAAATAATTAGTAAATGCATGAAAAATAACAAATGAAGTCAGAAAGGATTGAAAAATGATGTTGTGGCTTTGAATGGTGCATTTTGAACACACAAAAAGTCAGGAGTTCAAATAAGTTTTAAAAAATGAAATCCCTTTGTAACAGACGAGTTTCCGTATGAAATCGTGATACTTTGAAAGAGATTGTCTGTTTTGTACACGAAGTGCATCCAGTTTTTGCCGTAACCCTCTCAACTTTCTTGCACCTGCTATGTGGATGAAATGACGATACCATGCCAACTTTCAACCTTTTCAGAGTTCATTTGAAATGCTTTTACGTTTTAGGGTCTTATAGCTCAAAATAATTAGTAAATGCATGAAAAATAACAAATGAAGTCAGAAAGGATTGAAAAATAATGATGTGGCTTTGAATGGTGCATTTTGAACACACAAAAAGTCAGGAGTTCAAATAAGTTTTAAAAAATGAAATCCCTTTGTAACAGACGAGTTTCCGTATGAAATCCTGATACTTTGAAAGAGATTGTCCGTTTTGTACACGAAGTGCATCTAGTTTTTGCCGTAACCCTCTCAACTTTCTTGCACATGCTATGTGGATGAAAGGATGATACCATGCCAACTTTCAACCTTTTCAGAGTTCATTTGAAATGCTTTTCAGTTTTAGGGTCTTATAGCTCAAAATAATTAGTAAATGCATGAAAAATAACAAATGAAGTCAGAAAGGATTGAAAAATGATGATGTGGCTTTGAATGGTGCATTTTGAAGAGAGATAAAGTCAGGAGTTCAAATAAGTTTTAAAAAATGAAATCCCTTTGTAACAGACGAGTTTCCGTATGAAATCCTGATACTTTGAAAGAGATTGTCCGTTTTGTACATGAAGTGCATCCAGTTTTTGTCGTAACCCTCTCAACTTTCTTGCACATGCTATGCGGATGAAATGATGATACCATGCCAACTTTCATCCTTTTCAGAGTTCATTTGAAATGCTTTTCAATTTTAGGGTCTTATAGCTCAAAATAATTAGTAAATGCATGAAAAATAACAAATGAAGTCAGAAAGGATTGAAAAATGATGTTGTGGCTTTGAATGGTGCATTTTGAACACATAAAAAGTCAGGAGTTCAAATAAGTTTTAAAAAATGAAATCCCTTTGTAACAGACGAGTTTCCGTATGAAATCCTGATAGTTTGAAAGAGATTGTCCGTTTTGTACACGAAGTGCATCCAGTTTTTGCCGTAACGCTCTCAACTTTCTTGCACATGCTATGTGGATGAAATGATGACACCATGCCAACTTTTAACCTTTTCAGAGTTCATTTGAAATGCTTTTCAGTTTTAGGGTCTTATAGCTCAAAATAATTAGTGAATGCATGAAAAATAACAAAAGAAGTCAGAAAGGATTGAAAAATGATGATGTGGCTTTGAATGCTGTATTTTGAACACACAAAAAGTCAGGAGTTCAAATAAGTTTTAAAAAATGAAATCCCTTTGTAACAGACGAGTTTCCGTATGAAATCCTGAAACTTTAAAAGAGATTGCCCGTTTTGTACACGAAGTGCATCCAGTTTTTGCCGTAACCCTCTCAACTTTCTTGCACATGCTATGTGGATGAAAGGATGATACCATGCCAACTTTCAACCTTTTCAGAGTTCATTTGAAATGCTTTTCAATTTTAGGGTCTTATAGCTCAAAATAATTAGTAAATGCATGAAAAATAACAAATGAAGTCAGAAAGGATTGAAAAATGATGTTGTGGCTTTGAATGGTGCATTTTGAACACATAAAAAGTCACGAGTTCAAATAAGTTTTCAAAAATGAAATCCCTTTGTAACAGACGAGTTTCCGTATGAAATCCTGATACTTTGAAAGAGATTGTCCGTTTTGTACACGAAGTGCATCCAGTTTTTGCCGTAACCCTCTCAACTTTCAAGCACATGCTATGTGGATGAAATGATGACACCAGGCCAACTTTCAACCATTTCAGAGTTCATTTGAAATGCTTTTCAATTTTAGGGTCTTATAGCTCAAAATAATTAGTAAATGCACGAAAAATAACAAATGAAGTCAGAAAGGATTGAAAAATGATGATGTGGCTTTGAATGGTGCATTTTGAACACACAAAAAGTCAGGAGTTCAAATAAGTTTTAAAAAATAAAATCCCTTTGTAACAGACGAGTTTCCGTATGAAATCCTGATACGTTGAAAGAGATTGTCTGTTTTGTACACGAAGTGCATCCAGTTTTTGCCGTAACCCTCTCAACTTTCTTGCACATGCTATGTGGATGAAATGATGATACCATGCCAACTTTCAACCTTTTCAGAGTTCATTTGAAATGCTTTTCAGTTTTAGGGTCTTATAGCTCAAAATAATTAGTGAATGCATGAAAAATAACATATGAAGTCAGAAAGGATTGAAAAATGATGTTGTGGCTTTGAATGGTGTATTTTGAACACACAAAAAGTCAGGAGTTCAAATAAGTTTTAGAAAATGAAATCCCTTTGTAACAGACGAGTTTCCGTATGAAATCGTGATACTTTGAAAGAGATTGTCTGTTTTGTACACGAAGTGCATCCAGTTTTTGCCCTAACCCTCTCAACTTTCTTGCACATGCTATGTGGATGAAATGATGAGACCATGCCAACTTTCAACCTTTTCAGAGTTCATTTGAAATGCTTTTCAGTTTTAGGGTCTTATAGCTCAAAATAATTAGTGAATGCATGAAAAATAACAAATGAAGTCAGAAAGGATTGAAAAATGATGTTGTGGCTTTGAATGGTGTATTTTGAACACACAAAAAGTCAGGAGTTCAAATAAGTTTTAGAAAATGAAATCCCTTTGTAACAGACGAGTTTCCGTATGAAATCATGATACTTTGAAAGAGATTGTCTGTTTTGTACACGAAGTGCATCCAGTTTTTGCCCTAACCCTCTCAACTTTCTTGCACATGCTATGTGGATGAAATGATGAGACCATGCCAACTTTCAACCTTTTCAGAGTTCATTAGAAATGCTTTTCAGTTTTAGGGTCTTATAGCTCAAAATAATTAGTAAATGCATGAAAAATAACAAATGAAGTCAGAAAGGATTGAAAAATGATGATGTGGCTTTGAATGGTGCATTTTGAACACACAAAAAGTCAGGAGTTCAAATAAGTTTTAAAAAATGAAATCCCTTTGTAACAGACGAGTTTCCGTATGAAATCCTGATACTTTGAAAGAGATTGTCCGTTTTGTACACGAAGTGCATCCAGTTTTTGCCGTAACCCTCTCAACTTTCTTGCACCTGCTATGTGGATGAAATGACGATACCATGCCAACTTTCAACCTTTTCAGAGTTCATTTGAAATGCTTTTCAGTTTTAGGGTCTTATAGCTCAAAATAATTAGTAAATGCATGAAAAATAACAAATGAAGTCAGAAAGGATTGAAAAATGATGATGTGGCTTTGAATGGTGCATTTTGAACACACAAAAAGTCAGGAGTTCAAATAAGTTTTAAAAAATGAAATCCCTTTGTAACAGACGAGTTTCCGTATGAAATCCTGATACTTTGAAAGAGATTGTCCGTTTTGTACATGAAGTGCATCCAGTTTTTGTCGTAACCCTCTCAACTTTCTTGCACATGCTATGCGGATGAAATGATGATACCATGCCAACTTTCATCCTTTTCAGAGTTCAATTTGAAATGCTTTTCAATTTTAGGGTCTTATAGCTCAAAATAATTAGTAAATGCATGAAAAATAACAAATGAAGTCAGAAAGGATTGAAAAATGATGTTGTGGCTTTGAATGGTGCATTTTGAACACATAAAAAGTCAGGAGTTCAAATAAGTTTTAAAAAATGAAATCCCTTTGTAACAGACGAGTTTCCGTATGAAATCCTGATAGTTTGAAAGAGATTGTCCGTTTTGTACACGAAGTATATCCAGTTTTTGCCGTAACGCTCTCAACTTTCTTGCACATGCTATGTGGATGAAATGATGACACCATGCCAACTTTCAACCTTTTCAGAGTTCATTTGAAATGCTTTTCAGTTTTAGGGTCTTATAGCTCAAAATAATTAGTGAATGCAATAAAAATAACAAAAGAAGTCAGAAAGGATTGAAAAATGATGATGTGGCTTTGAATGCTGTATTTTGAACACACAAAAAGTCAGGAGTTCAAATAAGTTTTAAAAATGAAATCCCTTTGTAACAGACGAGTTTCCGTATGAAATCTTGATAGTTTGAAAGAGATTGCCCGTTTTGTACACGAAGTGCATCCAGTTTTTCCCGTAACCCTCTCAACTTTCTTGCACATGCTATGTGGATGAAAGGATGATACCATGCCAACTTTCAACCTTTTCAGAGTTCATTTGAAATGCTTTTCAATTTTAGGGTCTTATAGCTCAAAATAATTAGTAAATGCATGAAAAATAACAAATGAAGTCAGAAAGGATTGAAAAATGATGTTGTGGCTTTGAATGGTGCATTTTGAACACATAAAAAGTCACGAGTTCAAATAAGTTTTCAAAAATGAAATCCCTTTGTAACAGACGAGTTTCCGTATGAAATCGTGATACTTTGAAAGAGATTGTCTGTTTTGTACACGAAGTGCATCCAGTTTTTGCCGTAACCCTCTCAACTTTCTTGCACCTGCTATGTGGATGAAATGACGATACCATGCCAACTTTCAACCTTTTCAGAGTTCATTTGAAATGCTTTTACGTTTTAGGGTCTTATAGCTCAAAATAATTAGTAAATGCATGAAAAATAACAAATGAAGTCAGAAAGGATTGAAAAATAATGATGTGGCTTTGAATGGTGCATTTGAACACACAAAAAGTCAGGAGTTCAAATAAGTTTTAAAAAATGAAATCCCTTTGTAACAGACGAGTTTCCGTATGAAATCCTGATACTTTGAAAGAGATTGTCCGTTTTGTACACGAAGTGCATCTAGTTTTTGCCGTAACCCTCTCAACTTTCTTGCACATGCTATGTGGATGAAAGGATGATACCATGCCAACTTTCAACCTTTTCAGAGTTCATTTGAAATGCTTTTCAGTTTTAGGGTCTTATAGCTCAAAATAATTAGTAAATGCATGAAAAATAACAAATGAAGTCAGAAAGGATTGAAAAATGATGATGTGGCTTTGAATGGTGCATTTTGAACAGAGATAAAGTCAGGAGTTCAAATAAGTTTTAAAAAATGAAATCCCTTTGTAACAGACGAGTTTCCGTATGAAATCCTGATACTTTGAAAGAGATTGTCCGTTTTGTACATGAAGTGCATCCAGTTTTTGTCGTAACCCTCTCAACTTTCTTGCACATGCTATGCGGATGAAATGATGATACCATGCCAACTTTCATCCTTTTCAGAGTTCATTTGAAATGCTTTTCAATTTTAGGGTCTTATAGCTCAAAATAATTAGTAAATGCATGAAAAATAACAAATGAAGTCAGAAAGGATTGAAAAATGATGTTGTGGCTTTGAATGGTGCATTTTGAACACATAAAAAGTCAGGAGTTCAAATAAGTTTTAAAAAATGAAATCCCTTTGTAACAGACGAGTTTCCGTATGAAATCCTGATAGTTTGAAAGAGATTGTCCGTTTTGTACACGAAGTGCATCCAGTTTTTGCCGTAACGCTCTCAACTTTCTTGCACATGCTATGTGGATGAAATGATGACACCATGCCAACTTTTAACCTTTTCAGAGTTCATTTGAAATGCTTTTCAGTTTTAGGGTCTTATAGCTCAAAATAATTAGTGAATGCATGAAAAATAACAAAAGAAGTCAGAAAGGATTGAAAAATGATGATGTGGCTTTGAATGCTGTATTTTGAACACACAAAAAGTCAGGAGTTCAAATAAGTTTTAAAAAATGAAATCCCTTTGTAACAGACGAGTTTCCGTATGAAATCCTGAAACTTTAAAAGAGATTGCCCGTTTTGTACACGAAGTGCATCCAGTTTTTGCCGTAACCCTCTCAACTTTCTTGCACATGCTATGTGGATGAAAGGATGATACCATGCCAACTTTCAACCTTTTCAGAGTTCATTTGAAATGCTTTTCAATTTTAGGGTCTTATAGCTCAAAATAATTAGTAAATGCATGAAAAATAACAAATGAAGTCAGAAAGGATTGAAAAATGATGTTGTGGCTTTGAATGGTGCATTTTGAACACATAAAAAGTCACGAGTTCAAATAAGTTTTCAAAAATGAAATCCCTTTGTAACAGACGAGTTTCCGTATGAAATCCTGATACTTTGAAAGAGATTGTCCGTTTTGTACACGAAGTGCATCCAGTTTTTGCCGTAACCCTCTCAACTTTCAAGCACATGCTATGTGGATGAAATGATGACACCAGGCCAACTTTCAACCATTTCAGAGTTCATTTGAAATGCTTTTCAATTTTAGGGTCTTATAGCTCAAAATAATTAGTAAATGCATGAAAAATAACAAATGAAGTCAGAAAGGATTGAAAAATGATGATGTGGCTTTGAATGGTGCATTTTGAACACACAAAAAGTCAGGAGTTCAAATAAGTTTTAAAAAATAAAATCCCTTTGTAACAGACGAGTTTCCGTATGAAATCCTGATACGTTGAAAGAGATTGTCTGTTTTGTACACGAAGTGCATCCAGTTTTTGCCGTAACCCTCTCAACTTTCTTGCACATGCTATGTGGATGAAATGATGATACCATGCCAACTTTCAACCTTTTCAGAGTTCATTTGAAATGCTTTTCAGTTTTAGGGTCTTATAGCTCAAAATAATTAGTGAATGCATGAAAAATAACATATGAAGTCAGAAAGGATTGAAAAATGATGTTGTGGCTTTGAATGGTGTATTTTGAACACACAAAAAGTCAGGAGTTCAAATAAGTTTTAGAAAATGAAATCCCTTTGTAACAGACGAGTTTCCGTATGAAATCGTGATACTTTGAAAGAGATTGTCTGTTTTGTACACGAAGTGCATCCAGTTTTTGCCCTAACCCTCTCAACTTTCTTGCACATGCTATGTGGATGAAATGATGAGACCATGCCAACTTTCAACCTTTTCAGAGTTCATTTGAAATGCTTTTCAGTTTTAGGGTCTTATAGCTCAAAATAATTAGTGAATGCATGAAAAATAACAAATGAAGTCAGAAAGGATTGAAAAATGATGTTGTGGCTTTGAATGGTGTATTTTGAACACACAAAAAGTCAGGAGTTCAAATAAGTTTTAGAAAATGAAATCCCTTTGTAACAGACGAGTTTCCGTATGAAATCGTGATACTTTGAAAGAGATTGTCTGTTTTGTACACGAAGTGCATCCAGTTTTTGCCCTAACCCTCTCAACTTTCTTGCACATGCTATGTGGATGAAATGATGAGACCATGCCAACTTTCAACCTTTTCAGAGTTCATTTGAAATGCTTTTCAGTTTTAGGGTCTTATAACTCAAAATAATTAGTAAATGCATGAAAAATAACAAATGAAGTCAGAAAGGATTGAAAAATGATGATGTGGCTTTGAATGGTGCATTTTGAACACACAAAAAGTCAGGAGTTCAAATAAGTTTTAAAAAATGAAATCCCTTTGTAACAGACGAGTTTCCGTATGAAATCCTGATACTTTGAAAGAGATTGTCCGTTTTGTACACGAAGTGCATCCAGTTTTTGCCGTAACCCTCTCAACTTTCTTGCACCTGCTATGTGGATGAAATGACGATACCATGCCAACTTTCAACCTTTTCAGAGTTCATTTGAAATGCTTTTCAGTTTTAGGGTCTTATAGCTCAAAATAATTAGTAAATGCATGAAAAATAACAAATGAAGTCAGAAAGGATTGAAAAATGATGATGTGGCTTTGAATGGTGCATTTTGAACACACAAAAAGTCAGGAGTTCAAATAAGTTTTAAAAAATGAAATCCCTTTGTAACAGACGAGTTTCCGTATGAAATCCTGATACTTTGAAAGAGATTGTCCGTTTTGTACATGAAGTGCATCCAGTTTTTGTCGTAACCCTCTCAACTTTCTTGCACATGCTATGCGGATGAAATGATGATACCATGCCAACTTTCATCCTTTTCAGAGTTCATTTGAAATGCTTTTCAATTTTAGGGTCTTATAGCTCAAAATAATTAGTAAATGCATGAAAAATAACAAATGAAGTCAGAAAGGATTGAAAAATGATGTTGTGGCTTTGAATGGTGCATTTTGAACACATAAAAAGTCAGGAGTTCAAATAAGTTTTAAAAAATGAAATCCCTTTGTAACAGACGAGTTTCCGTATGAAATCCTGATAGTTTGAAAGAGATTGTCCGTTTTGTACACGAAGTATATCCAGTTTTTGCCGTAACGCTCTCAACTTTCTTGCACATGCTATGTGGATGAAATGATGACACCATGCCAACTTTCAACCTTTTCAGAGTTCATTTGAAATGCTTTTCAGTTTTAGGGTCTTATAGCTCAAAATAATTAGTGAATGCAATAAAAATAACAAAAGAAGTCAGAAAGGATTGAAAAATGATGATGTGGCTTTGAATGCTGTATTTTGAACACACAAAAAGTCAGGAGTTCAAATAAGTTTTAAAAAATGAAATCCCTTTGTAACAGACGAGTTTCCGTATGAAATCCTGATAGTTTGAAAGAGATTGCCCGTTTTGTACACGAAGTGCATCCAGTTTTTCCCGTAACCCTCTCAACTTTCTTGCACATGCTATGTGGATGAAAGGATGATACCATGCCAACTTTCAACCTTTTCAGAGTTCATTTGAAATGCTTTTCAATTTTAGGGTCTTATAGCTCAAAATAATTAGTAAATGCATGAAAAATAACAAATGAAGTCAGAAAGGATTGAAAAATGATGTTGTGGCTTTGAATGGTGCATTTTGAACACATAAAAAGTCACGAGTTCAAATAAGTTTTCAAAAATCAAATCCCTTTGTAACAGACGAGTTTCCGTATGAAATCCTGATACTTTGAAAGAGATTGTCCGTTTTGTACACGAAGTGCATCCAGTTTTTGCCGTAACCCTCTCAACTTTCAAGCACATGCTATGTGGATGAAATGATGACACCAGGCCAACTTTCAACCATTTCAGAGTTCATTTGAAATGCTTTTCAATTTTAGGGTCTTATAGCTCAAAATAATTAGTAAATGCATGAAAAATAACAAATGAAGTCAGAAAGGATTGAAAAATGATGATGTGGCTTTGAATGGTGCATTTTGAACACACAAAAAGTCAGGAGTTCAAATAAGTTTTAAAAAATAAAATCCCTTTGTAACAGACGAGTTTCCGTATGAAATCCTGATACGTTGAAAGAGATTGTCTGTTTTGTACACGAAGTGCATCCAGTTTTTGCCGTAACCCTCTCAACTTTCTTGCACATGCTATGTGGATGAAATGATGATACCATGCCAACTTTCAACCTTTTCAGAGTTCATTTGAAATGCTTTTCAGTTTTAGGGTCTTATAGCTCAAAATAATTAGTGAATGCATGAAAAATAACATATGAAGTCAGAAAGGATTGAAAAATGATGTTGTGGCTTTGAATGGTGTATTTTGAACACACAAAAAGTCAGGAGTTCAAATAAGTTTTAGAAAATGAAATCCCTTTGTAACAGACGAGTTTCCGTATGAAATCGTGATACTTTGAAAGAGATTGTCTGTTTTGTACACGAAGTGCATCCAGTTTTTGCCCTAACCCTCTCAACTTTCTTGCACATGCTATGTGGATGAAATGATGAGACCATGCCAACTTTCAACCTTTTCAGAGTTCATTTGAAATGCTTTTCAGTTTTAGGGTCTTATAGCTCAAAATAATTAGTGAATGCATGAAAAATAACAAATGAAGTCAGAAAGGATTGAAAAATGATGTTGTGGCTTTGAATGGTGTATTTTGAACACACAAAAAGTCAGGAGTTCAAATAAGTTTTAGAAAATGAAATCCCTTTGTAACAGACGAGTTTCCGTATGAAATCGTGATACTTTGAAAGAGATTGTCTGTTTTGTACACGAAGTGCATCCAGTTTTTGCCCTAACCCTCTCAACTTTCTTGCACATGCTATGTGGATGAAATGATGAGACCATGCCAACTTTCAACCTTTTCAGAGTTCATTTGAAATGCTTTTCAGTTTAGGGTCTTATAGCTCAAAATAATTAGTAAATGCATGAAAAATAACAAATGAAGTCAGAAAGGATTGAAAAATGATGATGTGGCTTTGAATGGTGCATTTTGAACACACAAAAAGTCAGGAGTTCAAATAAGTTTTAAAAAATGAAATCCCTTTGTAACAGACGAGTTTCCGTATGAAATCCTGATACTTTGAAAGAGATTGTCCGTTTTGTACACGAAGTGCATCCAGTTTTTGCCGTAACCCTCTCAACTTTCTTGCACCTGCTATGTGGATGAAATGACGATACCATGCCAACTTTCAACCTTTTCAGAGTTCATTTGAAATGCTTTTACGTTTTAGGGTCTTTTAGCTCAAAATAATTAGTAAATGCATGAAAAATAACAAATGAAGTCAGAAAGGATTGAAAAATAATGATGTGGCTTTGAATGGTGCATTTTGAACACACAAAAAGTCAGGAGTTCAAATAAGTTTTAAAAAATGAAATCCTTTGTAACAGACGAGTTTCCGTATGAAATCCTGATACTTTGAAAGAGATTGTCCGTTTTGTACACGAAGTGCATCTAGTTTTTGCCGTAACCCTCTCAACTTTCTTGCACATGCTATGTGGATGAAAGGATGATACCATGCCAACTTTCAACCTTTTCAGAGTTCATTTGAAATGCTTTTCAGTTTTAGGGTCTTATAGCTCAAAATAATTAGTAAATGCATGAAAAATAACAAATGAAGTCAGAAAGGATTGAAAAATGATGATGTGGCTTTGAATGGTGCATTTTGAACAGAGATAAAGTCAGGAGTTCAAATAAGTTTTAAAAAATGAAATCCCTTTGTAACAGACGAGTTTCCGTATGAAATCCTGATACTTTGAAAGAGATTGTCCGTTTTGTACATGAAGTGCATCCAGTTTTTGTCGTAACCCTCTCAACTTTCTTGCACATGCTATGCGGATGAAATGATGATACCATGCCAACTTTCATCCTTTTTAGAGTTCATTTGAAATGCTTTTCAATTTTAGGGTCTTATAGCTCAAAATAATTAGTAAATGCATGAAAAATAACAAATGAAGTCAGAAAGGATTGAAAAATGATGTTGTGGCTTTGAATGGTGCATTTTGAAACAATAAAAAGTCAGGAGTTCAAATAAGTTTTAAAAAATGAAATCCCTTTGTAACAGATGAGTTTCCGTATGAAATCCTGATAGTTTGAAAGAGATTGTCCGTTTTGTACACGAAGTGCATCCAGTTTTTGCCGTAACCCTCTCAACTTTCTTGCACATGCTATGTGGATGAAATGATGACACCATGCCAACTTTCAACCTTTTCAGAGTTCATTTGAAATGCTTTTCAGTTTTAGGGTCTTATAGCTCAAAATAATTAGTGAATGCATGAAAAATAACAAAAGAAGTCAGAAAGGATTGAAAAATGATGATGTGGCTTTGAATGCTGTATTTTGAACACACAAAAAGTCAGGAGTTCAAATAAGTTTTAAAAAATGAAATCCCTTTGTAACAGACGAGTTTCCGTATGAAATCCTGAAACTTTGAAAGAGATTGCCCGTTTTGTACACGAAGTGCATCCAGTTTTTGCCGTAACCCTCTCAACTTTCTTGCACATGCTATGTGGATGAAAGGATGATACCATGCCAACTTTCAACCTTTTCAGAGTTCATTTGAAATGCTTTTCAATTTTAGGGTCTTATAGCTCAAAATAATTAGTAAATGCATGAAAAATAACAAATGAAGTCAGAAATTATTGAAAAATGATGTTGTGGCTTTGAATGGTGCATTTTGAACACATAAAAAGTCACGAGTTCAAATAAGTTTTCAAAAATGAAATCCGTTTGTAACAGACGAGTTTCCGTATGAAATCCTGATACTTTGAAAGAGATTGTCCGTTTTGTACACGAAGTGCATCCAGTTTTTGCCGTAACCCTCTCAACTTTCAAGCACATGCTATGTGGATGAAATGATGACACCAGGCCAACTTTCAACCTTTTCAGAGTTCATTTGAAATGCTTTTCAATTTTAGGGTCTTATAGCTCAAAATAATTAGTAAATGCATGAAAAATAACAAATGAAGTCAGAAAGGATTGAAAAATGATGATGTGGCTTTGAATGGTGCATTTTGAACACACAAAAAGTCAGGAGTTCAAATAAGTTTTAAAAAATAAAATCCCTTTGTAACAGACGAGTTTCCGTATGAAATCCTGATACGTTGAAAGAGATTGTCTGTTTTGTACACGAAGTGCATCCAGTTTTTGCCGTAACCCTCTCAACTTTCTTGCACATGCTATGTGGATGAAATGATGATACCATGCCAACTTTCAACCTTTTCAGAGTTCATTTGAAATGCTTTTCAGTTTTAGGGTCTTATAGCTCAAAATAATTAGTGAATGCATGAAAAATAACAAATGAAGTCAGAAAGGATTGAAAAATGATGTTGTGGCTTTGAATGGTGTATTTTGAACACACAAAAAGTCAGGAGTTCAAATAAGTTTTAGAAAATGAAATCCCTTTGTAACAGACGAGTTTCCGTATGAAATCCTCATACTTTGAAAGAGATTGTCCGTTTTGTACACGAAGTGCATCCAGTTTTTGCTGTAACCCTCTCAACTTTCTTGCACATGATATGTGGATGAAAGGATGATACCATGCCAACTTTCAACCTTTTCAGAGTTCATTTGAAATGCTTTTCAATTTTAGGGTCTTATAGCTCAAAATAATTAGTAAATGCATGAAAAATAACAAATGAAGTCAGAAAGGATTGAAAATTGATGATGTGGCTTTGAATGGTGCATTTCGAACACACAAAAAGTCAGGAGTTCAAATAAGTTTAAAAAAATGAAATCCCTTTGTAACACACGAGTTTCCGTATGAAATCCTGATACTTTGAAAGAGATTGTCCATTTTGTACACGAAGTGCATCCAGTTTTTGCCGTAACCCTCTCAACTTTCTTGCACATGCTATGTGGATGAAAGAATAATACCATGCCAACTTTCAACCTTTTCAGAGTTCATTTGAAATGCTTGTCAATTTTAGGGTCTTATAGCTCAAAATAATTAGTAAATGCATGAAAAATAACAAATGAAGTCAGAAAGGATTGAAAAATGATGTTGTGGCTTTGAATGGTGCATTTTGAACACATAAAAAGTCAGGAGTTCAAATAAGTTTTCAAAAATGAAATCCCTTTGTAACAGACGAGTTTCCGTATGAAATCCTGATTCTTTGAAAGAGATTGTCCGTTTTGTACACGAAGTGCATCCAGTTTTTGCCGTAACCCTCTCAACTTTCAAGCACATGCTATGTGGATGAAATGATGATACCAGGCCAACTTTCAACCTTTTCAGAGTTCATTTGAAATGCTTTTCAATTTTAGGGTCTTATAGCTCAAAATAATTGGTAAATGCATGAAAAATAACAAATGAAGTCAGAAAGGATTGAAAAATGATGATGTGGCTTTGAATGGTGCATTTTGAACACACAAAAAGTCAGGAGTTCAAATAAGTTTTAAAAAATGAAATCCCTTTGTAACAGACGAGTTTCCGTATGAAATCCTGATACTTTGAAAGAGATTGTCTGTTTTGTACACGAAGTGCATCCAGTTTTTGCCGTAACCCTCTCAACTTTCTTGCACATGCTATGTGGATAAAATGATGATACCATGCCAACTTTCAACCTTTTCAGAGTTCATTTGAAATGCTTTTCAGTTTTAGGGTCTTATAGCTCAAAATAATTAGTGAATGCATGAAAAATAACAAATGAAGTCAGAAAGGATTGAAAAATGATGTTGTGGCTTTGAATGGTGTATTTTGAACACACAAAAAGTCAGGAGTTCAAATAAGTTTTAGAAAATGAAATCCCTTTGTAACAGACGAGTTTCCGTATGAAATCCTGATACTTTGAAACAGATTGTCCGTTTTGTACACGAAGTGCATCCAGTTTTTGCTGTAACCCTCTCAACTTTCTTGCATATGCTATGTGGATGAAAGGATGATACCATGCCAACTTTCAACCTTTTCAGAGTTCATTTGAAATGCTTTTCAATTTTAGGGTCTTATAGCTCAAAATAATTAGTAAATGCATGAAAAATAACAAATGAAGTCAGAAAGGATTGAAAAATGATGTTGTGGCTTTGAATGGTGCATTTTGAACACATAAAAAGTCAGGAGTTCAAATAAGTTTTAAAAAATGAAATCCCTTTGTAACAGACGAGTTTCCGTATGAAATCCTGATACGTTGAAAGAGATTGTCTGTTTTGTACACGAAGTGCATCCAGTTTTTGCCGTAACCCTCTCAACTTTCTTGCACATGCTATGTGGATAAAATGATGATACCATGCCAACTTTCAACCTTTTCAGAGTTCATTTGAAATGCTTTTCAGTTTTAGGGTCTTATAGCTCAAAATAATTAGTGAATGCATGAAAAATAACAAATGAAGTCAGAAAGGATTGAAAAATGATGTTGTGGCTTTGAATGGTGTATTTTGAACACACAAAAAGTCAGGAGTTCAAATAAGTTTTAGAAAATGAAATCCCTTTGTAACAGACGAGTTTCCGTATGAAATCCTGATACTTTGAAAGAGATTGTCCGTTTTGTACACGAAGTGCATCCAGTTTTTGCCGTAACCCTCTCAACTTTCATGCACATGCTATGTGGATGAAATGATGATACCAGGCCAACTTTCAACCTTTTCAGAGTTCATTTGAAATGCTTTTCAATTTTAGGGTCTTATAGCACAAAATAATTAGTAAATACATGAAAAATAACAAATGAAGTCAGAAAGGATTGAAAATTGATGATGTGGCTTTGAATGGTGCATTTCGAACACACAAAAAGTCAGGAGTTCAAATAAGTTTTAAAAAATGAAATCCCTTTGTAACAGACGAGTTTCCGTATGAAATCCTGATACTTTGAAAGAGATTGTCCGTTTTGTACACGAAGTGCATCCAGTTTTTGCCGTAACCCTCTCAACTTTCTTGCACATGCTATGTGGATGAAAGAATGATACCATGCCAACTTTCAACCTTTTCAGAGTTCATTTGAAATGCTTGTCAATTTTAGGGTCTTATAGCTCAAAATAATTAGTAAATGCATGAAAAATAACAAATGAAGTCAGAAAGGATTGAAAAATGATGTTGTGGCTTTGAATGGTGCATTTTGAACACATAAAAAGTCAGGAGTTCAAATAAGTTTTCAAAAATGAAATCCCTTTGTAACAGACGAGTTTCCGTATGAAATCCTGATTCTTTGAAAGAGATTGTCCGTTTTGTACACGAAGTGCATCCAGTTTTTGCCGTAACCCTCTCAACTTTCAAGCACATGCTATGTGGATGAAATGATGATACCAGGCCAACTTTCAACCTTTTCAGAGTTCATTTGAAATGCTTTTCAATTTTAGGGTCTTATAGCTCAAAATAATTGGTAAATGCATGAAAAATAACAAATGAAGTCAGAAAGGATTGAAAAATGATGATGTGGCTTTGAATGGTGCATTTTGAACACACAAAAAGTCAGGAGTTCAAATAAGTTTTAAAAAATGAAATCCCTTTGTAACAGACGAGTTTCCGTATGAAATCCTGATACTTTGAAAGAGATTGTCTGTTTTGTACACGAAGTGCATCCAGTTTTTGCCGTAACCCTCTCAACTTTCTTGCACATGCTATGTGGATAAAATGATGATACCATGCCAACTTTCAACCTTTTCAGAGTTCATTTGAAATGCTTTTCAGTTTTAGGGTCTTATAGCTCAAAATAATTAGTGAATGCATGAAAAATAACAAATGAAGTCAGAAAGGATTGAAAAATGATGTTGTGGCTTTGAATGGTGTATTTTGAACACACAAAAAGTCAGGAGTTCAAATAAGTTTTAGAAAATGAAATCCCTTTGTAACAGACGAGTTTCCGTATAAAATCCTGATACTTTGAAACAGATTGTCCGTTTTGTACACGAAGTGCATCCAGTTTTTGCTGTAACCCTCTCAACTTTCTTGCATATGCTATGTGGATGAAAGGATGATACCATGCCAACTTTCAACCTTTTCAGAGTTCATTTGAAATGCTTTTCAATTTTAGGGTCTTATAGCTCAAAATAATTAGTAAATGCATGAAAAATAACAAATGAAGTCAGAAAGGATTGAAAAATGATGTTGTGGCTTTGAATGGTGCATTTTGAACACATAAAAAGTCAGGAGTTCAAATAAGTTTTAAAAAATGAAATCCCTTTGTAACAGACGAGTTTCCGTATGAAATCCTGATACGTTGAAAGAGATTGTCTGTTTTGTACACGAAGTGCATCCAGTTTTTGCCGTAACCCTCTCAACTTTCTTGCACATGCTATGTGGATGAAATGATGATACCATGCCAAATTTCAACCTTTTCAGAGTTCATTTGAAATGCTTTTCAGTTTTAGGGTCTTATAGCTCAAAATAATTAGTGAATGCATGAAAAATAACAAATGAAGTCAGAAAGGATTGAAAAATGATGTTGTGGCTTTGAATGGTGTATTTTGAACACACAAAAAGTCAGGAGTTCAAATAAGTTTTAGAAAATGAAATCCCTTTGTAACAGACGAGTTTCCGTATGAAATCCTGATTCTTTGAAAGAGATTGTCCGTTTTGTACACGAAGTGCATCCAGTTTTTGCCGTAACCCTCTCAACTTTCATGCACATGCTATGTGGATGAAATGATGATACCAGGCCAACTTTCAACCTTTTCAGAGTTCATTTGAAATGCTTTTCAATTTTAGGGTCTTATAGCACAAAATAATTAGTAAATACATGAAAAATAACAAATGAAGTCAGAAAGGATTGAAAATTGATGATGTGGCTTTGAATGGTGCATTTCGAACACACAAAAAGTCAGGAGTTCAAATAAGTTTTAAAAAATGAAATCCCTTTGTAACAGACGAGTTTCCGTATGAAATCCTGATACTTTGAAAGAGATTGTCCGTTTTGTACACGAAGTGCATCCAGTTTTTGCCGTAACCCTCTCAACTTTCTTGCACATGCTATGTGGATGAAAGAATGATACCATGCCAACTTTCAACCTTTTCAGAGTTCATTTGAAATGCTTGTCAATTTTAGGGTCTTATAGCTCAAAATAATTAGTAAATGCATGAAAAATAACAAATGAAGTCAGAAAGGATTGAAAAATGATGTTGTGGCTTTGAATGGTGCATTTTGAACACATAAAAAGTCAGGAGTTCAAATAAGTTTTCAAAAATGAAATCCCTTTGTAACAGACGAGTTTCCGTATGAAATCCTGATTCTTTGAAAGAGATTGTCCGTTTTGTACACGAAGTGCATCCAGTTTTTGCCGTAACCCTCTCAACTTTCAAGCACATGCTATGTGGATGAAATGATGATACCAGGCCAACTTTCAACCTTTTCAGAGTTCATTTGAAATGCTTTTCAATTTTAGGGTCTTATAGCTCAAAATAATTGGTAAATGCATGAAAAATAACAAATGAAGTCAGAAAGGATTGAAAAATGATGATGTGGCTTTGAATGGTGCATTTTGAACACACAAAAAGTCAGGAGTTCAAATAAGTTTTAAAAAATGAAATCCCTTTGTAACAGACGAGTTTCCGTATGAAATCCTGATACTTTGAAAGAGATTGTCTGTTTTGTACACGAAGTGCATCCAGTTTTTGCCGTAACCCTCTCAACTTTCTTGCACATGCTATGTGGATGAAATGATGATACCATGCCAACTTTCAACCTTTTCAGAGTTCATTTGAAATGCTTTTCAGTTTTAGGGTCTTATAGCTCAAAATAATTAGTGAATGCATGAAAAATAACAAATGAAGTCAGAAAGGATTGAAAAATGATGTTGTGGCTTTGAATGGTGTATTTTGAACACACAAAAATTCAGGAGTTCAAATAAGTTTTAGAAAATGAAATCCCTTTGTAACAGACGAGTTTCCGTATGAAATCCTGATACTTTGAAAGAGATTGTCCGTTTTGTACACGAAGTGCATCCAGTTTTTGCTGTAACCCTCTCAACTTTCTTGCACATGCTATGTGGATGAAAGGATGATACCATGCCAACTTTCAACCTTTTCAGAGTTCATTTGAAATGCTTTTCAATTTTAGGGTCTTATAGCTCAAAATAATTAGTAAATGCATGAAAAATAACAAATGAAGTCAGAAAGGATTGAAAAATGATGTTGTGGCTTTGAATGGTGCATTTTGAACACATAAAAAGTCAGGAGTTCAAATAAGTTTAAAAAATGAAATCCCTTTGTAACAGACGAGTTTCCGTATGAAATCCTGATACTTTGAAAGAGATTGTCCGTTTTGTACACGAAGTGCATCCAGTTTTTGCCGTAACCCTCTCAACTTTCTTGCACCTGCTATGTGGATGAAATGACGATACCATGCCAACTTTCAACCTTTTCAGAGTTCATTTGAAATGCTTTTACGTTTTAGGGTCTTATAGCTCAAAATAATTAGTAAATGCATGAAAAATAACAAATGAAATCAGAAAGGATTGAAAAATGATGATGTGGCTTTGAATGGTGCATTTTGAACACACAAAAAGTCAGGAGTTCAAATAAGTTTTAAAAAATGAAATCCCTTTGTAACAGACGAGTTTCCGTATGAAATCCTCATACTTTGAAAGAGATTGTCCGTTTTGTACACGAAGTGCATCTAGTTTTTGCCGTAACCCTCTCAACTTTCTTGCACATGCTATGTGGATGAAAGGATGATACCATGCCAACTTTCAACCTTTTCAGAGTTCATTTGAAATGCTTTTCAGTTTTAGGGTCTTATAGCTCAAAATAATTAGTAAATGCATGAAAAATAACAAATGAAGTCAGAAAGGATTGAAAAATGATGATGTGGCTTTGAATGGTGCATTTTGAACAGACAAAAAGTCAGGAGTTCAAATAAGTTTAAAAAAATGAAATCCCTTTGTAACAGACGAGTTTCCGTATGAAATCCTGATACTTTGAAAGAGATTGTCCGTTTTGTACATGAAGTGCATCCAGATTTTGTCCTAACCCTCTCAACTTTCTTGCACATGCTATGTGGATAAAATGATGATACCATGCCAACTTTCATCCTTTTCAGAGTTCATTTGAAATGCTTTTCAGTTTTAGGGTCTTATAGCTCAAAATAATTAGTGAATGCATGAAAAATAACAAATGAAGTCAGAAAGGATTGAAAAATGATGATGTTGCTTTGAATGCTGTATTTTGAACACACAAAAAGTCAGGAGTTCAAATAAGTTTTAAAAAATGAAATCCCTTTGTAACAGACGAGTTTCCGTATGAAATCCTGATACTTTGAAAGAGATTGTCCGTTTTGTACACGAAGTGCATCCAGTTTTTGCTGTAACCCTCTCAACTTTCTTGCACATGCTATGTGGATGAAAGGATGATACCATGCCAACTTTCAACCTTTTCAGAGTTCATTTGAAATGCTTTTCAATTTTAGGGTCTTATAGCTCAAAATAATTAGTAAATGCATGAAAAATAACAAATGAAGTCAGAAAGGATTGAAAATTGATGATGTGGCTTTGAGTGGTGCATTTCGAACAAACAAATAGTCAGGAGTTCAAATAAGTTTTAAAAAATGAAATCCCTTTGTAACAGACGAGTTTCCGTATGAAATCCTGATACTTTGAAAGAGATTGTCCGTTTTGTACATGAAGTGCATCCAGTTTTTTCCGTAACCCTCTCAACTTTCTTGCACATGCTATGTGGATGAAAGGATGATACCATGCCAACTTTCAACCTTTTCAGAGTTCATTTGAAATGCTTTTCAACTTTAGGGTCTTATAGCTCAAAATAATTAGTAAATGCATGAAAAATAACAAATGAAGTCAGAAAGGATTGAAAAATGATGATGTGGCTTTGAATGGTGCATTTTGAACACACAAAAAGTCAGGAGTTCAAATAAGTTTTAAAAAATGAAATCCCTTTGTAACAGACGAGTTTCCGTATGAAATCCTGATACTTTGAAAGAGATTGTCCGTTTTGTACACGAAGTGCATCCAGTTTTTGCTGTAACCCTCTCAACTTTCTTGCACATGCTATGTGGATGAAAGGATGATACCATGCCAACTTTCAACCTTTTCAGAGTTCATTTGAAATGCTTTTCAATTTTAGGGTCTTATAGCTCAAAATAATTAGTAAATGCATGAAAAATAACAAATGAAGTCAGAAAGGATTGAAAATTGATGATGTGGCTTTGAGTGGTGCATTTCGAACAAACAAATAGTCAGGAGTTCAAATAAGTTTTAAAAAATGAAATCCCTTTGTAACAAACGAGTTTCCGTATGAAATCCTGATACTTTGAAAGAGATTGTCCGTTTTGTACACGAAGTGCATCCAGTTTTTGCCGTAACCCTCTCAACTTTCTCGCACATGCTATGTGGATGAAAGGATGATACCATGCCAACTTTCAACCTTTTCAGAGTTCATTTGAAATGCTTTTACGTTTTAGGGTCTTATAGCTCAAAATAATTAGTAAATGCATGAAAAATAACAAATGAAGTCAGAAAGGATTGAAAAATGATGATGTGGCTTTGAATGGTGCATTTTGAACACACAAAAAGTCAGGAGTTCAAATAAGTTTTAAAAAATGAAATCCTTTTGTAACAGACGAGTTTCCGTATGAAATCCTGATACTTTGAAAGAGATTGTCCGTTTTGTACACGAAGTGCATCTAGTTTTTGCCGTAACCCTCTCAACTTTCTTGCACATGCTATGTGGATGAAAGGATGATACCATGCCAACTTTCAACCTTTTCAGAGTTCATTTGAAATGCTTTTCAGTTTTAGGGTCTTATAGCTCAAAATAATTGGTAAATGCATGAAAAATAACAAATGAAGTCAGAAAGGATTGAAAAATGATGATGTGGCTTTGAATGGTGCATTTTGAACAGACAAAAAGTCAGGAGTTCAAATAAGTTTAAAAAAATGAAATCCCTTTGTAACAGACGAGTTTCCGTATGAAATCCTGATACTTTGAAAGAGATTGTCCGTTTTGTACATGAAGTGCAGCCAGTTTTTGTCGTAACCCTCTCAACTTTCTTGCACATGCTATGTGGATAAAATGATGATACCATGCCAACTTTCATCCTTTTCAGAGTTCATTTGAAATGCTTTTCAATTTTAGGGTCTTATAGCTCAAAATAATTAGTAAATGCATGAAAAATAACAAATGAAGTCAGAAAGGATTGAAAAATGATGTAGTGGCTTTGAATGGTGCATTCTGAACACATAAAACGTCAGGAGGTCAAATAAGTTTTAAAAAATGAAATCCCTTTGTAACAGACGAGTTTCCGTATGAAATCCTGATACTTTGAAAGAGATTGTCCGTTTTGTACACGTAGTGCATCCAGTTTTTGCCGTAACCCTCTCAACTTTCATGCACATGCTATGTGGATGAAATGATGATACCATGCCAACTTTCAACCTTTTCAGAGTTCATTTGAAATGCTTTTCAGTTTTAGGGTCTTATAGCTCAAAATAATTAGTGAATGCATGAAAAATAACAAATGAAGTCAGAAAGGATTGAAAAATGATGATGTGGCTTTGAATGCTGTATTTTGAACACACAAAAAGTCAGGAGTTCAAATAAGTTTTAAAAATGAAATCCCTTTGTAACAGACGAGTTTCCGTATGAAATCCTGATACTTTGAAAGAGATTGTCCGTTTTGTACACGAAGTGCATCCAGTTTTTGCTGTAACCCTCTCAACTTTCTTGCACATGCTATGTGGATGAAAGGATGATACCATGCCAACTTTCAACCTTTTCATAGTTCATTTGAAATGCTTTTCAATTTTAGGGTCTTATAGCTCAAAATAATTAGTAAATGCATGAAAAATAACAAATGAAGTCAGAAAGGATTGAAAATTGATGATGTGGCTTTGAATGGTGCATTTCGAAAAAACAAATAGTCAGGAGTTCAAATAAGTTTTAAAAAATGAAATCCCTTTGTAACAGACGAGTTTCCGTATGAAATCCTGATACTTTAAAAGAGATTGTCCGTTTTGTACACGAAGTGCATCCAGTTTTTGCCGTAACCTCTCAACTTTCTTGCACATGCTATGTGGATGAAAGGATGATACCATGCCAACTTTCAACCTTTTCAGAGTTCATTTGAAATGCTTTTCAATTTTAGGGTCTTATAGCTCAAAATAATTAGTAAATGCATGAACAATAACAAATGAAGTCAGAAAGGATTGAAAAATGATGTTGTGGCTTTGAATGGTGCATTTTGAACACATAAAAAGTCAGGAGTTCAAATAAGATTTCAAAAATGAAATCCCTTTGTAACAGACGAGTTTCCATATGAAATCCTGATACTTTGAAAGAGATTGTCCGTTTTGTACACGAAGTGCATCCAGTTTTTGCCGTAACCCTCTCAACTTTCAAGCACATGCTATGTGGATGAAATGATGATACCAGGCCAACATTCAACCTTTTTAGAGTTCATTTGAAATGCTGTTCAATTTTAGGGTCTTATAGCTCAAAATAATTAGTAAATGCATGAAAAATAACAAATGAAGTCAGAAAGGATTGAAAAATGATGATGTGGCTTTGAATGGTGCATTTTGAACACACAAAAAGTCAGGAGTTCGAATAAGTTTTAAAAAATGAAATCCCTTTGTAACAGACGAGTTTCCGTATGAAATCCTGATACTTTGAAAGAGATTGTCTGTTTTGTACACGAAGTGCATCCAGTTTTTGCCGTAACCCTCTCAACTTTCTTGCACATGCTATGTGGATGAAATGATGATACCATGCCAACTTTCAACCTTTTCAGAGTTCATTTGAAATGCTTTTCAGTTTTAGGGTCTTATAGCTCAAAATAATTAGTGAATGCATGAGAAATAACAAATGAAGTCAGAAAGGATTGAAAAATGATGTTGTGGCTTTGAATGGTGTATTTTGAACACACAAAAAGTCAGGAGTTCAAATAAGTTTTAGAAAATGAATTCCCTTTGTAACAGACGAGTTTCCGTATGAAATCCTGATACTTTGAAAGAGATTGTCCGTTTTGTAGACGAAGTGCATCCAGTTTTTGCTGTAACCCTCTCAACTTTCTTGCACATGCTATGTGGATGAAAGGATGATACCATGCCAACTTTCAGCCTTTTCAGAGTTCATTTGAAATGCTTTTCAATTTTAGGGTCTTATAGCTCAAAATAATTAGTAAATGCATGAAAAATAACAAATGAAGTCAGAAAGGAGTGAAAATTGATGATGTGGCTTTGAATGGTGCATTCGAACACACAAAAAGTCAGGAGTTCAAATAAGTTTTACAAAATGAAATCCCTTTGTAACAGACGAGTTTCCGTATGAAATCCTGATACTTTGAAAGAGATTGTCCGTTTTGTACACGAAGTGCATCCAGTTTTTGCCGTAACCCTCTCAACTTTCTTGCACATGCTATGTGGATGAAATGATGATACCATGCCAACTTTCAACCTTTTCAGAGTTCATTTGAAATGCTGTTCAATTTTAGGGTCTTATAGCTCAAAATAATTAGTAAATGCATGAAAAATAACAAATGAAGTCAGAAATGATTGAAAAATGATGATGTGGCTTTGAATGGTGCATTTTGAACACACAAAAAGTCATGGAGTTCGAATAAGTTTTAAAAAATGAAATCCCTTTGTAACAGAAGAGTTTCCGTATGAAATCCTGATACTTTGAAAGAGATTGTCTGTTTTGTACACGAAGTGCATCCAGTTTTTGCCGTAACCCTCTCAACTTTCTTGCACATGCTATGTGGATGAAATGATGATACCATGCCAACTTTCAACCTTTTCAGAGTTCATTTGAAATGCTTTTCAGTTTTAGGGTCTTATAGCTCAAAATAATTAGTGAATGCATGAAAAATAACAAATGAAGTCAGAAAGGATTGAAAAATGATGTTGTGGCTTTGAATGGTGTATTTTGAACACACAAAAAGTCAGGAGTTCAAATAAGTTTTAGAAAATGAATTCCCTTTGTAACAGACGAGTTTCCGTATGAAATCCTGATACTTTGAAAGAGATTGTCCGTTTTGTAGACGAAGTGCATCCAGTTTTTGC
>NW_027332721.1:0-78455 GCF_002575655.3 Aegilops tauschii subsp. strangulata
CTCAAAATGCAAAATCTCATTTCAAACATTTTCCCAAAATTGAACATTTTTAGCTAAGAAGTATATATATGTCTCCACATTGGAACAAGGTCATTTTTTTATTTTGCGTCAACAGAATCTTGATCTGTGCAGAGCTAGTACAACGTGCCAGAGAACCAACTATTTCGATACCGTGATGGCGTGTAGACGTTCTGGGCGCACCAAAATGGCAAGCCCTTTAACACCGATACCCACACCAACCGTCACTCTAAAGCTAGGATACAAGTAAGCAATAAAAAACCAAGTACACGTTCTATGACATACATGCGCTCCCTCCAAACCAGCCATCCATGTCTTCACACACACACACACACACACACGCACACGCACACGCACACGCACACGCACACGCACACACACGCACGCACGCACGCACGCACGCACACACACACACACACACACACACACACATGCACGCACGCACGCACGCACACGCACACTCACACACATCAATGAATGAATCGTTCCAATTCTTTTCACGGTCGTAGCTACTCATCCAGGGTGCGGCACTTCGAGAGGCATGGCTATGTGCCGTTTGGGACCTTAGGATCGTTGGTGATGCAGTTGCACAACTAGGAGGGAGCCACACACTCGATGATGGTGACGTTGCACATCTACAGTGATGTCTTGCGCTTCTACAGTGGGATGGCAATTGAGGCTGACCTATACAACCGGTGGTTCCTCCTCAACGTGGTGGACACAGAGCACAAGTTTACACCAGTTTAACCACCTGTTGGTCCTATTACTTCAAGTTCGGGCCCCACAACCAGTCCAGCTGCATGGACTCGCTATGCATAAACGTCGTGCTCTACACTTAGAACTGAGAAGATGGGTAAATTTTTTACACCAAATGCCCGGTGTATATTTATTACCACTAGTTGAATTGAAATTCTTGCTTGAGTGTATGTAATGTGAGTTACAATTGGATATCGAGATGTGATAATGCCCTTATGAAGATGTGAACATTACTTGCGATGTGAGATACAATGGTGTGAATCTATTAGTGTTTATTAGGTCCTCATATTAAGGAAATCATAAGTTACTATATAGTTTGGTCTGAGCTGTCATGGGACTTTGCCCATACCATGGTCCGGAAATTCGGAGTTGATATGCGGCCCATCCCACAGAGAGGGGAATTTAATGGTTGGATTTGATAGGTGCTAAAATGTTGTATATATTTTCTTTATGACATCAAAATTTCACTACTGATCGCTGATATATTTGATTGCCGTGTTGTAAGACATGACATCCAGATCTAGCTTTTTTTTGTTAATTCTCTACCACAGGCCATGACTTGCCGGGTGCTATGCTACATTGGAAACAGAGAGGTGAATTCCAAATTCCGATTTAATAGATGCTAGTATCCAAGATATATTCCCTTGTTGCATGCAAGATATTTCACTTATCTCAAATAAGATATGACATGAAGATATGGCTACTGCTCACTAATGTATTTTCTTCTCGTCATGTAAGATATGATAGTCATATCCAAGTACTATTTACTGGTTCCATATCTTAGGTGTACTGCCAGCTCTCTATCTTAGGGATGTCATTAGCTAGCCGCAAGTTATAAACTAGAAAATTCCATAGCTTATAGTCATTCTATAAATGGATGGAAACCACCAGTATCGAAGGTTAGTAAGATAAAGAACCTGTGTTGTTAACACCTTGGATATTGAATGTCTCCATGTTCTCATCATGGATGATTACGCATTGCATCCCTTCTTACAATCAGAGTCCTAAAATATTTCAACTATTGAGGTATTGAGGTTATTATGAATTCTAAGAATCATTGTGCAATTTATTATGACATATTCAGTTGCAACTTGCATATGATAACAACACATATATTATTATGTTCATCTGGAGCACCTTGACTTCTGAAGTAATTGATTTTTTATTAAATAAATATATATATAATACATAATATAATATGAAGTTATCTTATTTACCCATGCTCCAAACTTATTTACATGAGCCTAATTGGGTTGATGCCTTTTCATCTTTAGCAACTTTTGTGCAAGGTCCCCTGCAGGGCTTGGAATTCGTGGAAGCTATATTTTATTGTTACATACTAGAATATAGACACGTCTTTAAGTAACTTTGGTAGCTTACTATATTTAATATATTCCATATCATTAACATTGGATTTAGGAACATGTTGTGGACATGCTTTTCACTTACTAACGCTTGGCACATATGAATGTCTATGATTTGCTTAAAGAAGTGATGGTATATCCTTTTTGGTTATTTCTAATTTTTTCGTATCATACAAATATTTTTAAGAACATTCAGCTAGTGATTACATGCATTGATGCCATCCTTGGAAAATTATGGAGTGATTAAACACAAAATGCTCGAGTATTGCATTAATTTGATATTTTCTATATACACA
This sequence comes from Aegilops tauschii subsp. strangulata, assembly GCF_002575655.3. NCBI lineage: Eukaryota > Viridiplantae > Streptophyta > Magnoliopsida > Poales > Poaceae > Aegilops > Aegilops tauschii. The sequence goes on from NW_027332721.1 coordinate 2,435, forward strand.
TTGAAGTTGAATTTCATTTTTAGTACTTAATTAGTAGCTTGTGTTGGGAATCGTAGCATAATTTAAAATTTTCCTACGCTCACCAAGATGCATCTATGGAGTCTACTAGCAACGAGGGGAAAGGAGTGCATCTACATACCCTTGTAGATCGCGAGCGGAAGCGTTCCAATGAACGTGGATGACGGAGTCGTACTCGCCGTGATCCAAATCACCGATGACCGAGTGCCGAACGGACGGCACCTCCGCGTTCAACACACGTACGGTGCAGCGACGTCTCCTCCTTCTTGATCCAGCAAGGGGGGAGGAGAGGTTGATGGAGATCCAGCAGCACGACGGCGTGGTGGTGGATGTAGCGGCTCTCCGGCAGGGCTTCGCCAAGCTTCTGCGAGAGAGAGAGAGAGGTGTTGCAGGGGAGGAGGGAGGCGCCCAAGGCTGTTGTGTTGCTGCCCTCCCTCCCCCGCCTTTATATAGGCCCCTGGGGGGGGTGCGCCAGCCCCAAGAGATGGGATCTCAAGGGGGAGGGCGGCGGCCAAGTGGGGGGAAGGGTGCCTTGCCCCCCAAGGCAAGGGGGAAACTCCCCCCCTATGGTTTCCAACCCTAGGCGCATGGGGGGAGGCCCAAGGGGGGCGCCCCAGCCCACTAGGGGCTGGTTCCCTTCCACTTTCAGCCCACGGGGCCCTCCGGGACAGGTGGCCCCACCCGGTGGACCCCCGGGACCCTTCCGGTGGTCCCGGTACAATACCGATAACCCCCGAAACTTTCCCGGTGGCCGAAACTGGACTTCCTATATATAATTCTTCACCTCCGGACCATTCAGGAACCTCTCGTGACGTCCGGGATCTCATCCGGGACTCCGAACAACTTTCGGGTTTCCGCATACATATATCTCTACAACCCTAGCGTCACCGGACCTTAAGTGTGTAGACCCTACGGGTTCGGGAGACATGCAGACATGACCGAGACGCCTCTCCGGTCAATAACCAACAGCGGGATCTGGATAGCCATGTTGGCTCCCACATGCTCCACGATGATCTCATCGGATGAACCACGGTGTCGAGGATTCAATCAATCCGTATGCAATTCCCTTTGTCAATCGGTATGTTACTTGCCCGAGATTCGATCGTCGGTATCCCAATACCTTGTTCAATCTCGTTACCGGCAAGTCTCTTTACTCGTACCGCAATGCATGATCTCGTGACTAACGCCTTAGTCACATTGAGCTCATTATGATGATGCATTACCGAGTGGGCCCAGAGATACCTCTCCGTCACACGGAGTGACAAATCCCAGTCTCGATCCGTGCCAACCCAACAGACACTTTCGGAGATACCCGTAATGCACCTTTATAGTCACCCAGTTACGTTGTGACGTTTGGCACACCCAAAGCACTCCTACGGTATCCGGGAGTTGCACGATCTCATGGTCTAAGGAAAAGATACTTGACATTGGAAAAGCTCTAGCAAACGAAACTACACGATCTTTTATGCTATGGTTAAGTTGGGTCTTGTCCATCACATCATTCTCCTAATGATGTGATCCCGTTATCAATGACATCCAATGTCCATAGTCAGGAAACCATGACTATCTGTTGATCAACGAGCTAGTCAACTAGAGGCTTACTAGGGACACGTTGTGGTCTATGTATTCACACATGTATTACGATTTCCGGACAATACAATTATAGCATGAATAATAGACTATTATCATGAACAAAGAAATATAATAATAACCATTTATTATTGCCTCTAGGGCATATTTCCAACAGTCTCCCACTTGCACTAGAGTCAATAATCTAGTTACATTGTGATGAATCGAACACCCATTGCGTCCTAGTGTTGATCATGTTTTCCCCTAGGGAGAGGTTTAGTCAACGGATCTGTTACATTCAGGTCCGTGTGTACTTTACAAATATCTATGTCTCCATTTTGATCAATTTCACGAATGGAGTTGAAGCGACGCTTGATATGCCTGGTCTTCCTGTGAAACCTGGGCTCCTTCGCAAGGGCAATAGCTCCAGTGTTGTCACAGAAGAGAGTTATCGGGCCCGACACATTGGGAGTCACCCCTAGGTCGGTAATGAACTCCTTCATCCAGACTGCTTCCTGTGCTGCCTCCGAGGCTGCCATGTATTCCGCTTCACATGTAGATCCCGCCACGACGCTTTGCTTGCAACTGCACCAGCTTACTGCTCCTCCATTCAAAATATACACGTATCCGGTCTGTGACTTCGAGTCATCCAGATCTGTGTCGAAGCTAGCGTCGACGTAACTCTTTACGACGAGCTCTTCGTCACCTCCATAAACGAGAAACATATCCTTAGTCCTCTTCAGGTACTTCAGGATATTCTTGACCGCTGTCCAGTGTTCCTTGCCGGGATTACTTTGGTACCTTCCTACCAAACTTACGGCAAGGTTTACATCAGGTCTGGTACACAGCATGGCATACATAATAGACCCTATGGCCGAGGCATAGAGGATGACACTCATCTCTTCTATATCTTCTGCCGTAGTCGGGCATTGAGCCGTGCTCAATTGCACACCTTGCAATACAGGTAAGAACCCCTTCTTGGACTGATCCATACTGAACTTCTTCAATATCTTGTCAAGGTATGTACTCTGTGAAAGACCAATGAGGCGTCTTGATCTATCTCTATAGATCTTGATGCCTAATATATAAGCAGCTTCTCCAAGGTCCTTCATTGAAAAACACTTATTCAAATAGGCCTTTATACTTTCCAAGAATTCTATATCATTTCCCATCAATAGTATGTCATCCACATATAATATGAGAAATGCTACAGAGCTCCCACTCACTTTCTTGTAAACACAGGCTTCTCCATAAGTCTGTGTAAACCCAAACGCTTTGATCATCTCATCAAAGCGAATGTTCCAACTCCGAGATGCTTGCACCAGCCCATAGATTGAGCGCTGGAGCTTGCATACTTTGTTAGCATTCTTAGGATCGGCAAAACCTTCCGGCTGCATCATATACAATTCTTCCTTAAGGAAGCCGTTAAGGAATGCTGTTTTGACGTCCATCTGCCATATCTCATAATCATAGTATGCGGCAATTGCTAACATGATTCGGACGGACTTTAGCTTCGCTACGGGTGAGAAAGTCTCATCGTAGTCAACCCCTTGAACTTGTCGAGAACCCTTAGCGATAAGTCGAGCTTTGTAGATGGTCACATTACCATCCGCGTCCGTCTTCTTCTTAAAGATCCATTTGTTTTCTATGGCTCGCCGCTCAACGGGCAAGTCAGTCAAAGTCCATACTTTGTTTTCATACATGGATTCTATCTCGAATTTCATGGCTTCTAGCCATTTGTCGGAATCCGGGCCCGCCATCGCTTCTTCATAGTTCGAAGGTTCACCGTTGTCTAACAACATGATTTCCAGGACAGGGTTGCCGTACCACTCTGGTGAGGAACGTGTCCTTGTGGACCTACGAAGTTCAGTAACTTGATCCGAAGCTTCATGATCATCATCATTAACTTCCTCTCCAGTCGGTATAGGCACCACAGGAACATTTTCCCGCGCTGCGCTACTTTCCGGTTCGGAAGGGGTGACTATCACCTCATCAAGTTCCACTTTCCTCCCACTCAATTCTTTCGAGAGAAACTCCTTCTCCAGAAAGGACCCGTTCCTGGCAACGAAGATTTTGCCTTCGGATCTGAGGTAGAAGGTATACCCAATAGTTTCCTTAGGGTATCCTATGAAGACGCATTTTTCCGACTTGGGTTCGAGCTTTTCAGGTTGAAGTTTCTTGACAAAAGCATCGCATCCCCAAACTTTTAGAAACGACAGCTTAGGTTTCTTCCCAAACCATAATTCATACGGTGTCGTCTCAACGGATTTCGACGGAGCCCTATTTAAAGTGAATGCGGCAGTCTCTAAAGCATAGCCCCAAAATGAGAGCGGTAAATCGGTAAGAGACATCATAGATCGCACCATATCCAATAGAGTGCGATTACGACGTTCGGACACACCATTTCTCTGAGGTGTTCCAGGCGGCGTGAGTTGTGAAACTATTCCACATTTCCTTAAGTGTGTACCAAATTCGTGACTTAAATATTCTCCACCACGATCTGATCATAAGAATTTTATTTTCCTGTCACGTTGATTCTCAACCTCACTCTGAAATTCTTTGAACTTTTCAAAGGTTTCAGACTTGTGTTTCATCAGGTAGACATATCCATATCTACTTAAATCATCAGTGAGAGTGAGAACATAACGATATCCTCCGCGAGCCTCAACACTCATTGGACCACACACATCGGTATGTATGATTTCCAATAAGTTGGTTGCTCGCTCCTTTGTTCCGGAGAACGGAGTCTTGGTCATCTTACCCATGAGGCATGGTTCGCACGTGTCAAATGGTTCGTAATCAAGAGACTCCAAAAGTCCATCTGCATGGAGCTTCTTCATGCGCTTGACACCAATGTGACCAAGGCGGCAGTGCCACAAGTATGTGGGACTATCGTTATCAACTTTACATCTTTTGATATTCACACTATGAACATGTGTAACATCACGTTCGAGATTCATCAAAAATAAACCATTGACCAGCGGGGCATGACCATAAAACATCTCTCTCAAATAAATAGAACAACCATTATTCTCGGATTTAAATGAGTAGCCATCTCGAATTAAACGAGATCCAGACACAATGTTCATGCTCAAAGCTGGCACTAAATAACAATTATTTAGGTTTAAAACTAATCCCGTGGGTAGATGCAGAGGTAGCGTGCCGACGGCGATCACATCGACCTTGGAACCATTCCCGACGCGCATCGTCACCTCGTCCTTTGCCAGTCTCCGTTTATTCCGTAGTTCCTGATTTGAGTTACAAATATGAGCAACCGCACCGGTATCAAATACCCAGGAGCTACTACGAGTACTGGTAAGGTACACATCAATTACTTGTATATCACATATACCTTGGGTGTTGCCGGCCTTCTTCTTGTCCGCTAAATATTTGGGGCAGTTCCGCTTCCAGTGACCACTTCCCTTGCAATAAAAGCACTCAGTCCCGGGCTTGGGTCCATTCTTTGACTTCTTCCCAGTAACTGGTTTACCGGGCGCGGCAACTCCCTTGCCGCCCTTCTTGAAGTTCTTCTTACCCTTGCCCTTCTTGAACTTGGTGGTTTTATTCACCATCAACACTTGATGTTCTTTTCTGATCTCCCCTTCCGCTGATTTCAGCATTGAATATACCTCGGGAATGGTCTTTTCCATCCCCTGCATATTGTAGTTCATCACAAAGCTCTTGTAGCTTGGTGGAAGCGACTGGAGGATTCTGTCAATGACCGCGTCATCCGGGAGATTAACTCCCAGCTGAGACAAACGGTTGTGCAACCCAGACATTCTGAGTATGTGCTCACTAACAGAACTGTTCTCCTCCATTTTACAGCTGAAGAACTTGTCGGAGACATCATATCTCTCGACCCGGGCATGAGCTTGAAAAACCAGTTTCAGCTCCTCGAACATCTCATATGCTCCATGTTTCTCAAAACGCTTTTGGAGACCCGGTTCTAGGCTGTAAAGCATGCCGCACTGAACGAGGGAGTAATCATCAGCACGTGATTGCCAAGAGTTCATAACATCTTGGTTCTGTGGGATTGGTGCATCACCTAGCGGTGCTTCTAAGACATAATCATTCTTGGCTACTATAAGGATGAGCCTCAGGTTCCGGACCCAGTCCGTATAGTTGCTGCCATCATCTTTCAGCTTGGTTTTCTCTAGGAACGCGTTGAAATTGAGGACAACGTTGGCCATTTGATCTACAAGACATAGTGTAAAGATTTTAGACCCAAGTTCATGATAATTGAGTTCATCTAATCAAATTATTTAATGAACTCCCACTCAGAGAGATATCCCTCTCGTCATCTAAGTGAAACATGATCCGAGTTCAACTAGGCCGTGTCCGATCATCATGTGAGACGGACTAGTCAAAATCGGTGAACATCTCCATGTTAATCGTATCTTCTATACGACTCATGCTCGACCTTTCGGTCCTCCGTGTTCCGAGGCCATGTCTGTACATGCTAGGCTCGTCAAGTCAACCTAAGTGTATTGCGTGTGTTCCGAGGCCATGTCTGTACATGCTAGGCTCGTCAACACCCGTTGTATTCGAACGTAAGAATCTATCACACCCGATCATCACGTGGTGCTTCGAAACGACGAACCTTCGCAACGGTGCACAGTTAGGGTGAACACTTTCTTGAAATTATTATAAGGGTTCATCCTACTTGCTACCGTCGTTCTAAGCAAATAAGATGCAAAAACATGATAAACATCACATGCAATCAAATAGTGACATGATATGGCCAATATCATTGTGCTCCTTTGATCTCCATCTTCGGGGCACCATGATCATCTTTGTCACCGGCATGACACCATGATCTCCATCATCATGATCTCCATCATTGTGTCTTCATGAAGTCGTCACGCCAACGATTACTTCTACTTCTATGGCTAACGCGTTTAGCAATAAAGTAAAGTAATTAACATGGCGTTATTCAATGACACGCAGGTCATACAAAATAATAAAGACAACTCCTATGGCTCCTGCCGGTTGTCATACTCATCGACATGCAAGTCGTGATTCCTATTACAAGAACATGATCAATCTCATACATCACATATATCATTCATCACATCTTCTGGCCATATCACATCACATAACACTTGCTGCAAAAACAAGTTAGACGTCCTCTAATTGCTGTTGCAAGTTTTTACGTGGTTTGTAGGTTTCTAGCAAGAACGTTTCTTACCTACGTATTACCACAACGTGATTTGCCAATTTCTATTTACCCTTCATAAGGACCCTTTCCATCGAATCCGTTTCGACTAAAGTAGGAGAGACAGACACCCGCTAGCCACCTTATACATCTAGTGCATGTCAGTCGGTGGAACCTGTCTCACGTAAGAGTACGTGTAAGATCGGTCCGGGCCGCTTCATCCTACAATGCCGCCGAAACAAGAAAAGACTAGTAGCGGCAAGAAGAATTGGCAAACTCAACGCCCACAACTACTTTGTGTTCTACTCGTGCATAGTAACTACGCATAAACCTGGCTTCTGATGCCACTGTTGGTAATCGTAGCATAATTTAAAATTTTCCTACGCTCACCAAGATGCATCTATGGAGTCTACTAGCAACGAGGGGAAAGGAGTGCATCTACATACCCTTGTAGATCGCGAGCGGAAGCGTTCCAATGAACGTGGATGACGGAGTCGTACTCGCCGTGATCCAAATCACCGATGACCGAGTGCCGAACGGACGGCACCTCCGCGTTCAACACACGTACGGTGCAGCGACGTCTCCTCCTTCTTGATCCAGCAAGGGGGGAGGAGAGGTTGATGGAGATCCAGCAGCACGACGGCGTGGTGGTGGATGTAGCGGCTCTCCGGCAGGGCTTCGCCAAGCTTCTGCGAGAGAGAGAGAGGTGTTGCAGGGGAGGAGGGAGGCGCCCAAGGCTGTTGTGTTGCTGCCCTCCCTCCCCCCTTTATATAGGCCCCTGGGGGGGGGGGTGCGCCAGCCCCAAGAGATGGGATCTCAAGGGGGGGCGGCGGCCAAGTGGGGGGAAGGGTGCCTTGCCCCCCAAGGCAAGGGGGAAACTCCCCCCCCCCCCCCCGTAGGGTTTCCAACCCTAGGCGCATGGGGGGAGGCCCAAGGGGGGCGCCCCAGCCCACTAGGGGCTGGTTCCCTTCCACTTTCAGCCCACGGGGCCATCCGGGACAGGTGGCCCCACCCGGTGGACCCCCGGGACCCTTCCGGTGGTCCCGGTACAATACCGATAACCCCCGAAACTTTCCCGGTGGCCGAAACTGGACTTCCTATATATAATTCTTCACCTCCGGACCATTCTGGAAACTCTCATGACGTCCGGGATCTCATCCGGGACTCCGAACAACTTTCGGGTTTCCGCATACATATATCTCTACAACCCTAGCGTCACCGGACCTTAAGTGTGTAGACCCTACGGGTTCGGGAGACATGCAGACATGACCGAGACGCCTCTCCGGTCAATAACCAACAGCGGGATCTGGATACCCATGTTGGCTCCCACATGCTCCATGATGATCTCATCGGATGAACCACGGTGTCGAGGATTCAATCAATCCGTATGCAATTCCCTTTGTCAATCGGTATGTTACTTGCCCGAGATTCGATCGTCGGTATCCCAATACCTTTTTCAATCTCGTTACCGGCAAGTCTCTTTACTCGTACCGCAATGCATGATCCCATGACTAACGCCTTAGTCACATTGAGCTCATTATGATGATGCATTACCGAGTGGGCCCAGAGATACCTCTCCGTCACACGGAGTGACAAATCCCAGTCTCGATCCGTGCCAACCCAACAGACACTTTCGGAGATACCCGTAATGCACCTTTATAGTCACCCAGTTACGTTGTGACGTTTGGCACACCCAAAGCACTCCTACGGTATCCGGGAGTTGCACGATCTCATGGTCTAAGGAAAAGATACTTGACATTGGAAAAGCTCTAGCAAACGAAACTACACGATCTTTTATGCTATGGTTAAGTTGGGTCTTGTCCATCACATCATTCTCCTAATGATGTGATCCCGTTATCAATGACATCCAATGTCCATAGTCAGGAAACCATGACTATCTGTTGATCAACGAGCTAGTCAACTAGAGGCTTACTAGGGACACGTTGTGGTCTATGTATTCACACGTGTATTACGATTTCCGGACAATACAATTATAGCATGAATAATAGACTATTATCATGAACAAAGAAATATAATAATAACCATTTATTATTGCCTCTAGGGCATATTTCCAAGAGCTTGATTGCGGGAGCTTACGATTACAACATTAAGCTGGTGAGGTTTGCTAATGTGCGTGTATATTGAGATATATTCAATAATCTAGATGGAAAAAATAATCAAAATGGAATTCAATTCAGCACCCCCATCCACTAACAATTTTGGTTGCAGTTATCTGTTCTCTATGAAATATGATAAGTTATGACCATGTATGGTCTATTTTTCTATGTCATCAATGTTGTTGGATCCATTGTAAGCTATATAAGACACTATTTATGCCTATTTCAAGGTTTAGAAACATAGAGAAGCTGTGTGGCTGGGGTCATGTCCATTGAAACTCCCCATGTTCCTTTCATGGATGATTTCCGTGTTAATTGCCTTGTTGTAATGTGGGTCTTAAACTATATCAATATTTGATTATTTTGGGTATAATTAATTTCCAGAACCATGGTATAGTTAGTCATGACCTATTTCTCATTGGGTTCATTATATACATTCTTTTGCCAATAAAGAATATTTATGCTACTGTACCTTGGATATGATAGAAAAAATATGTTATATACTATGTGGTACATAGGAAATATTAACATCTTATTCAACAATGTTATATACTCCCTCCATCCAAATATATAAGGCATACAACATTTTTCATGGTTACCATTACCCATTGATAAAACTATTAATATAGGAGACACAACATTTCAAAATTATATCATAAAAATATTCGTTTAACATACGTATTTTAAGGTGTGGCATGCACATCATACATTGTTGCTTTTATCGGCGGTGAAAAGGCAAACTCAAAAACCTATTAGGCCCTATATATTTGGATGGAGGGGGTAGAAGAGATAATATAGTATGAATGTCAAATTATTTTTTTATGCCCCGCCCTTCTTTACATGCCCCTAAGTATGTTCCTTTCTCTTTTTAGTACTAGTGTGGAAGATCTCATGTGTATCCTCTTGACTAGGAAGTTGTTGGGCCCCAATAGTTGAGGTTTGTAGTAAGTTGAATTTTTCACTCAATGTGATGACCTTAATGTGGAAGCTCTCATGTGTTTCCTTCCGATTTTCTATTAGGTTTCTTCTATTTTTGTGGTTTTCATTTGTTTTCGTTTTTATTTTTTGTTAATTTTTCGAATACATGGTAAATTGTTTTAAAAAACATGTTTTACATTTTACTTATATAGGATGTACATTTTTCACATACATATTGAACATTTTTTAAATACACATTGAATTTATTTTCGAATACATGTTGAACATGTTTTATTTGGAGAATAAACATATTCTAACACACATTTAAAAAATTTCATAAATTTCATCAACATTTTTTTAACTAGCAAACATTGTTAAGTGTTAGAATATGTTTTATGAAAGTCACGAACTTTTTTTGGATGGTACAATTTTTTTTCTTATAGTACACGAACATTTTTTATTTTTTGCGCGTCATTTTTTGAATGAGATGAAACATTTTTTTTGAATTATGAGAAAAACTGTTTTTACATTGTACAAACAATTATAAATGCGTCACAAACATATTTTTGAAAGGCGTGTAAACTTTTTCAATTTGTCCAGATCTTTCATTAATGGTATGCAACATTGTTTTTTACTTATAACATATGGGTCCCTCTCCATGTTGAATTATAAAGGTTACTTCATTTGGGAAGCCTTTCTTATATTTCCATGTAGGTATGTCCCAAACAAGATGAAAAGCGAGTATCACATATACTCCCTCCGTTTTTATTTACTGTGCATATTAGAGTTGACTGAAGTCAAACTTCGTAAAGTTTGACCATGTTTATAGAAAATAATATAAATATTGACCTTAACAAATCTATATGATGCGAAAGTACGTTCAATAATGAATCTAATGGTATGGTTTTGATATTGTACATGTTAATATTTTGTCTATAAATTTCGTCAAAATTTACAAAGCTTGACTTTGACTAAAGCTAATATGCAGAGTAAATAAAAACGGAGGGAGTACAAGGGAGTTGAATAGCAGATGGCGCCTCAAAATGCAAAATCCCAGTTCTAACATGTTCCCAAAGATGAACGTAGGTTAGCAAAAGAAGTATTGATTTCTCTCCACATTACAAAAAGGTCATTTTTTTAATTTCACGTCAATACCATCTCAATCGGTGCAGAGTTGGTACAACATGATGGAGAGCGACCTATTCCGGTACTGTGGTGTATAAACATTGTGGGTGCACCGAAATGGCAAGCCCGTTAAAACTTGCACTGACATCAATCCCCGCACTAAAGTCTGGCTCTGATTAAGCAATCAAAAGTCATGTCCAATTTTCTATGACATACATGTTCTCCCTCCAAATCAGCCATCCATGGTTTCACACACACACAGACATCTGAATGAATCGGTCTGATTCTTACATGGTCGTGGCTGCTCGTCTAGGGTGTGGCAGTTTGAGAGATTTGGCTATGTGCCATGTGGGACCTCTAGGGTGTTGGTGATGCACATCCACAACCAGGAGGGAGCCACACACTCGATGATGTCGATGTTGCACATCTACGACACCGTCCCTGCAATTAAATAGTGGGATAGACGTTCAGCCTGACATCTACAACCGGTGTTTACACCTAAATGTGGTTCACTACATATGATAGGCCATGGTGGCCATGAGCATGACGTGAAGCACAAGTTTTGCACTAGTCTGACCACCAGCGGGTGCTACTACTTCAAGTTCGGGCTGTACATGCAGCACCCCGACAGTACACCTGCATGGAATCATAGTGGACCAATGTTATACTCTACACTAAGCAGTTATAGGATGGGTAACATGTGTACTGGTATTGCATACAAAAGTAGCATAAATGTTTATACCAGAGGCACTTTGTATATTAATTACCACTAGTTGAATTAAACTTCTTGCTTTGACTGTCCGTAATGTGAGTTACAGTTGGCGATCTAGCTACGATAATGCCCTTATTGAGATATGAACATTTCTTGTGATGTGAGATACAATGGTCAGATTGACTAGTGTTTATCTTATGTATCTTAAGGAAACCATTAGATAACCACAAGTTGTGATGTATACAATTCTATTTTGGTATGAGCTGTTGTGGGCCCTTTTCCATACCATGGGCCGGAATTTGGGACTTGTTATGTTTCCTCGCCCACAGAGATGAGGATGTAAGTGTTGGATTAGATAGGTGCTAGTATGCAAGATATATTTGCTTTATGACATCAAGTTCTCACTCATGATCGACGATATATTTGCTTTTAGTGTTGTAGGTCATGATATCCAGACCAAGTCCTTTTTCCTAGTCCTCAACCATGGGCCACGAAATATCGGTGGTATGCTACTTTTGCAATAGAGAGGTGAATTCTAAACTCAGATTTAATAGGTACAAGAATGCAAGATATATTTGCTTGTCACATGCAAGATATTTTCGCTTATTGATGTCTACTATGCAACTTTTCTTCTTGTAGACTCTGTTGGGCCTCCAACCACAGAGTTTTGTAGGACAACAACAAATTTCCCTCAAGTGGATGACCTAAGGTTTCTAAATCTATGGGAGGTGTAGGATGAAGATGGTATCTCTCAAACAACCCCGCAATCAAATACAAGAAATCTCTTATGTCCCCAACACACCCAATACAATGGTAAATTGTATAGGTGTACTAGTTCAGCGAAGATATGGTGATACAAGTGTAGTATGGATAGTAGATATAGGTTTTTGTAATCTGAACAATTAAAATAGCAAGGTAATAAGTAGAAAACAGTGAGCAAAATGGTACATCAATGCTTAACAACAATGCCTAGGGTTCATACTTTCACTAGTGCAATCTCTCAATAGTGCTAACACAATTGAATCAGATAACAATCCATCAATGTGTGACAAAGAATCACTCCAAAGTTTCTATCAGAGAACGTAGGACGAAAACGTGTATTGAACTATGTGCCTATATTACCCCAATGCCACCACGGGAATCTGCAAGTTCATTACAAAACATATATCAAGTGACTCAATAGAATAACCCATTGTCACCACTAGTATCCACATGCAAGACATACATCAAGTGATCTAAAATCCAATATTCAATCCAACATAACGAAACCTCATAGAGGAAGACTCAATTCATCACAACAAAGATAGGGAGGAAAGAACACCATATGATCCAACTATATTAACAAAGCTCATGGTACATCAAGATCGTGCCAAATAAAGAACACGATAGACAGAGATCAAACACATAGCTACTAGTACATACCCTCAGCCTCGAGGATGAACTACTCACACATCACCATGAGAACAGAGGAGAAGTTGGTGGTGATGGTGATGGAGGAGATGTCCCTCGCGGCATTCCGACGCCACCCGAGCAGAGTGGCACTAGTAGAAAAAGGGCCATTTGTCCCGGTTCGTAAGGGCCATTTGTCCCGGTTGTTGAACCGGGACTAAAGGGTCGTTTGTAAAGCCCTAGGCCTTTAGTCCCGGTTCTTACACGAACCGGGACAGATGGGCCTCCACGTGGCCGGTGCGGCGAGCCCAGGCAGGAGGGCCTTTGGTCCCGGTTGGTGGCACCAACCGGGACCAATAGGCGTCCACGGTTCAGCAGCTGGCAGGAGCCGAGGTTTTTGTTTTTTTAAAGGGGGTGGTTTTGGGGTTTTGGGGGGTTAATTTAGGTGTTCCATATATTGTGTTAGGTAGCTAATTAATAGAGAGGTGTCCTCTCTTATCTCCGTGCTTGGTCGACGCTACGTACTATACGTATAGAGAGGACTCGACACGCTAGCTAGTAAGCAAATGAAGGAAACAGAAGATCGTCATAAACATATGCATACAGAGAGAAGTGATATCGACCTCTCCTTCTCCGAGAGATTGGTCGAACAACAAGTTTTCGTATATCTATCTGACGCTACTGGCTACATATATACAATATAAGATCTCTTACAATATAATCTCCTAATTATATATGAACTCAGGGTCCACATGGTATTCTCCATCTTTATCGATCACGTGGTCAAGAAAGAATGCCGCCCATTCCTCTTGAATTGCTCGCATACGATCTGGTGGTAGGAGTTCATCCCGCATCCGAAATATCTAATTGAAGAAGGGGGTCAATACATATATATGAATAAATGAAACTCAACACAAATGATGGTAACAAAATAAAATTGTGAATATTATTATTTACACACTTCATATTGTTTGTCAGAGTAGCCCCGCTCACAGGTCGTGTGGCGGATGGACTCGCAAACGTAGTATCCACAGTAATTATTCCCGGCTTCCTGCCACAACCACTTTACAAGAAATAGAGGTCAATCAAACTGATAAGCAAGCATGCTAAATGGTATTGATGAAACTAGCGCGCGCTTGAATCACTAGGAGATGCGCGGAACATGCTAGTAGTACTTACTTTCGGGTGTTTAAATTGCAGCTTCTTCGGCAGTCCCGGAGCTTTTGAGGTGAATTTTGTCCAAACCCTGCCAGACAAAGAAAACAATTACTTGATATCAGGAAATGAACAAAGTTGCCGATATGGTGCGATATTGATCGATTTAACTTACTTCTCGAGCATTTCAGTCATGTTCGCATACTCCTGGGAATCTTTTCGTCTCGAGTCTAAGACGGTTACTAGTCCCTGCTCAAGCTCAATCTCTAGGAGAATATAGTGGAACCTGCGCACGCATGCATAAATCATCAATTACATTACTATAACCTGGACTAATAAGGGAAACCGAATATGCACAAGACAGTAACACTCACTTGAAGTTGTAAGGAAAGAGTATTATATCTTTGTTTTCATTTATGACCAACGATCGTAGCAAGTTGTCCTCGGTCTCTCTGGCCTTAAATTCAACCGTATATGCATCTATGAGATTTGTGTTAATGAACCCAATATCACCGATTTGTCTTTTCTTCAATTCGGCGATCTTCAATCTGCATACTATAGTGAGGATAATTATAAATACATGCAAGGAAGGAGCTGACCTATATATAGAGACTTAATGACAGAAGTAGTACTTATAGACAGTATCAAGTGACCGTTAATTTATCGAGGGCATGTTGATTGAAAAACTGGAAGAACTCCTCAAATGGAACATTCAATAGATCAATTCCAACGAGGTCATGCTCCTCTTTAACTCTCAGCGTCAAAATATTCCTTCCCCCAGACTCTCTGCAGGTTTTCATGTACAAATCATGGAATCTTCGCATCATCGTTGTTAGAGATCTTTCATCTTTGACGAGAGGCTTCCCGTACTCGTATCTGTGTTCGTCCACCTCCAAGAAATCATAATGTACATCGTCAGGCAGGTAATCTCCAAGATTGGTATAACCGGGCACCATCCTCGGATCATTAGCGACGATATCGCTAGACACGATTGGTTCGCTTGTTCTCCGAGCTGGGCAATTTTTTTCCCAGCTCCTCGTTCTGCTAACCTTCGATCACTGATAGTACTTCTCGACCGCCCCGCTTCGATATATACCTTTTCAGTAATGCGCCATAGTTGGTTTTCGGCGGAGACTTTGGTGGTTTCTTCAGGGCAGCCAGAGTGCGCTTCGCTTTCACCGGATCTATCTTCTCCTCCGGAGGTGGATGTTTCTTTGCTTTCACCCCTTCAAAGAAGTTCGTCACTTCGACTCGCACGATCTTCGCGTTTTCCTCCAGGCTCCTCTCGTATGGTAACTTCTCTGGAGTCTTCAGAGAAGGACCGAATCTGTATTGCCTCCCGCCTCTGGCTATACTGCTAGACGCCGGAGCAGACGAAGCGGCTGCGGCTGTCTTCTTTCCTTTCATACGAGGCGGAGGAGAAGGACTACGACGCGCCGGAGCAGCCGGAGCGGCGGCGGATCTCTTCCGCCCTTGCTGATGAGGCGGAGAAGGAGGAGGCTGGCTGCTCGGGCGCGCCGGCGCAGGGGGAGAAGGAGGCGGAGTGCCGCCACGCACCGGAGAAGGAGGCTGAGTGCCCTGATCACTCGCCGGAGGAGGAGGCGGAGGAGGAGGCGGAGTGCCCTGACTCGCCGGAGGAGAAGGAGGAGCCGGAGGCGTCCAGTTCAGAAGGTTGATGAGCTCCTTCCGCCATAGGCATGGAGTCTTCAGAGAAGAACCCAGCCGAGTCTCCCCATCACCCGTAGGGTGGTCAAGCTCGAGGTCCTCAAATCCGTCCGTTATTTCATCCACCATCACCCTAGCATTTCCTTCTGGAATCGGCAATCAGTGATAGGTTGCGCCAGGTTTAGGAGGTAAAACAGAGCCAACAGCTGCCTTGACTTTCAATTTCATCCATTGCGTCATAAGGTGGCAATGTTGAGACTCCGTGATAGCATCCACGGGGTAGCTAGCAGGAGCCACGAAGACAGGCTCCAGCTGAAGCTGCTCGGTGGAAGCCACGCTGCTTCTCCGCTGAGATGGCGGGGTAGCTTCGGGGGAAGCTTCGGCAGGTCGTTTGCTGCGATTTGCTTCTCGTTTCTCTATCGCTTGTACCCTTGTGTGCAGCGCCTGCAGTTGGGTATGCTCCACTTTCTTCCTCCTCTCCTGGCATTTGTAACCGCCTGCGTCCGGAAACCCAGCCTTCCACGGAACGGAGCCTGGCGTGCCTCGTGTCCGTCCAGGGTGCTCAGGATTCCCGAGGGCCATTGTGAGCTCGTCGTTCTCTCTGTTTGGAACAAACATCACTTGCTGCGCTGCATCGATATACTCCTGAAGCCTCGTGGCGGATATTCTCAGTTGCTCGTCCGTCCAAACGCGCTTCCCTGATACAGCCTTGTGACGGGTATACTCCTGAAGAACCAAGTCCGGCAATGGTCTGGCCAGTTCAATGTCTCTGGTTCGACCCCTTTATCAATCAGGTCATTCTCAGCCTTGGCCCACAACGTTCGGGCTTTGAGGTAGCCACCTGACCCCGTGCGATGGTGATGCGTCTTCTTCGCAAAATTTCTCTTGTTTGTCACTGACATCTTCTTACTCTTGTCCAATGTCTTGTGGGCCACAAATGCGGGCCAGTGATCTCTGATCTTCTCATACCGGCTGATGAATTCTGGTGTCTCTTCTTTGTCGACAATTTTTTTCAGCTCATTCTTCCACCTCCTGAATAGTTCTGCCATGTTCTTAAGAGCATAAGACTTGATCAATTGCTCTTTAACTGGCTTCTCCAGATCCTCCTCTGGCGGTAGGGTGAAATTTGCCTTAAGCGCGGTCCAAAGATCATCTTTCTGCATATCATCGACATAACACACCTCAGGGTCTTCTTTAGCCGGCTTTAACCATTGGTGGGTGCTGATCGGGATCTTGTCCCTAACAAGAACCCCGCACGGAGCAGCAAATGCTTCCTTTGTCCGGATGGGTTCAATCGGCATGCCATCGCGCGCGATTTCTATGATCTCAAACCTTTCGAAGTATCAGGGTTTCATACGGAAACTCGTCTGTTACAAAGGGATTTCATTTTTTTAAACTTATTTGAACTCCATAGTTTTTCTGTGTTCAAAATGCACCATTCAAAGCCACATCATCAATTTTCAACCCTTTCTGACTTCATTTGTTATTTTACATGCATTTACTGATTATTTTGAGCTATAAGAGCCTGAAATTGAAAAGCATTTCAAATGAAATCTGAAAAGGTTGAAAGTTGGCATAGTATCATCATTTCATCCACATAGCATGTGCAAGAAAGTAGAGAGGGTTACAGCAAAAATTGGATGCACTTCGTGTACAAAACGGACAATCTCTTTCGAAGTATCAGGGTTTTGTACGGAAACTCGTTGTTACAAAGGGATTTCATTTTTTCGAACTCCAGACTTTTTCTGTGTTCAAAATGCACCATTCAAAGCCACATCATCAATTTTCAACCCTTTCTGACTTCATTTGTTATTTTTTATGCATTTACTGATTATTTTGAGCTATAAGACCCTGAAATTGAAAAGCATTTCAAATGAACTCTGAAAAGGTTGAAAGTTGGCATGGTATCATCATTTCATCGACATAGCATGTGCAAGAAAGTAGAGAGGGTTACGGCAAAAATTGGACGCACTTCGTGTATAAAACGGACAATCTCTTTCGAAGTATCAGGGTTTCATACGGAAAACTCGTCTGTTACAAAGGGATTTTATTTTTTTGAACTTATTTGAACTCCAGACTTTTTCTGTGTTCAAAATGCACCATTCAAAGCCACATCATCAATTTTAAATCCTTTCCGACTTCATTTGTTATTTTTCATGCATTTACTAATTATTTTGAGCTATAAGACCCGGAAATTGAAGGCAACATATAGCTCTCATGAATAGATAAGTGAGCAAATTAATAGAAGTTCATCATCACATTAAAACCGAAGTACATACATAGTTCTCATTGAACAACATATAGGTCTGCAGAGCATCTAATTAAACCATACATTGAAATTATGTAAAACATTTCAATGCAACAACAAATGCGATCATAATCGTAACCAAGGTAACAATTGATCCAACTGCATAATGATACCAAGCCTCGGTATGAATGGCATATTTTCTAATCTTTCTAATCTTCAACTGCATTGCATCCATCTTGATCTTGTGATCATCGACGACATCCGCAACATGCAACTCCAATATCATCTTCTCCTCCTCATTTTTTTATTTTTTCCTTCAAATAATTGTTTTCTTCTTCAACTAAATTTAACCTCTCGACAATAGGGTCAGTTGGAATTTCTGGTTCAATCACCTCCTAGATAAATAAAATCTTTGTCATGTTGGTCGGCATAATCTATTTATATATAAAAAGTAATTGACGGGTTAACCACAAAAAAGATAAATAGATTAACATTCCCACAATAATTAGAAAGATCTAACCATCTATTTGGTGGATTAACGATTAATAGCCATTCGATTTAAGTTGTTAAAATTACCCACCATTACCATTACTTACATGGAAATGGCGCCTGCTAGGCGTAAGCCAGCTGATGACAACGAATTATAGACCGCCTTACGAGTCGTTGGATTGGGCGCTGTACAGCCGTCCGTCTTGCTATGCTTCCAACCGCAGGATCAGGCGGCACGACTCAACTCCCTTGTCGGCACCACAACAGCTCCCATGGCAGCACCGATGGCGTCCAGTGATGCTTCATTGCAACCTCGCCGGAGCTCCAACGACCGCCACGACGCTTAATTGCAACCTCGCCGGAGCTCCAACAGCAACCACGGCGATTCATTGCAACCTCGCCGGAGCTCCAACAACTACCAAGACGCTTCATTGCAACCTCGCCGGAGCTCCAATGACCACCGCGACGCT
Organism: Aegilops tauschii subsp. strangulata; assembly: GCF_002575655.3. Lineage (NCBI taxonomy): Eukaryota > Viridiplantae > Streptophyta > Magnoliopsida > Poales > Poaceae > Aegilops > Aegilops tauschii. The sequence goes on from NW_027332721.1 coordinate 21,465, forward strand.
TCACTGCAGCTTCAACGACGCTTCATTGCTACCTCGGCGGAGCTTCAACAACCGCCGCGGCGCTCCACTGCAGCTCCGGGGCGCTTCATTGCAGCCCTGCCAGCGCTTCAATGCAGCACCGACGACCCGCCAACACCGGCACAGTGGTACTCCACCACCGCACACGATGGGAGCCGGCGAAGCTTCACTGCAGCATAACTCGACGGCGACGGGGTGCTGCGATGAATCACACGGCGGCGACAGAGATGCTGCGACACAGCTCGCGGTGGCGACGGAGCTCTGGCCGCCCGATGTTGCGATGTTCCTCTCCTCAGCCTCCCATTGCAGCATGTGCGGCGAGTGGACGCCCACCTCCGACACCGTTGTCGTCTGCAGCTCCGGTGGTCAGTACCACGCAGCCCCGCGGGATCTCGCGCCGCCGCCCACAACATGCGCACCATCGCTCCCCCCGCAGCTACGGCTCCTCGTCGAGTGGCAGCCATCGCAGCGCAGCGGCGCCCCTTGTAGCAGCAGCAGCTTACCGACCGGGGGCTGGGAGAGGTGAGGGACAGAGGCGGATGCGCTCAGGAAGAGAAGAGAGCAAGGCTGCAGGGGGAATTGGGAGAGAGGGGATCGGGTGTCCAGAGGAAGAGGAGGACTTGGTCCAGGAAAAGGATAAGGTTGAGGGGCGGTGCATCGTTTCGACCGAACACGTGTCGATCTATCGAGGCGACTTACAGAAACGAGAAATCAGCCGGCTTAAACAAAGCGTTTTCCCATGGAAATTGGTCTTGGGTTACAAAAACTGCACCTATCCAGCTTCAATTCTCCCGTATAAGTAAAAAAAAATTGTTTCATAGGCTTGGAAAACATGCACGTGGGGGCTGCCCTACGACTTCCTACTGTACGCACTGCCGCCGCCGCCGCCGTCGTTGCGATGTGAAGATCTCACGCAGCTCCCGCTCCATAGGTTACAGAAGGTCACCTGGCAAGATAGCAGGCACTATAGAAGGAAGAAAGCATGATGCAGACGAAGGGGGGAAGAGCAACATGAGTGCGATGGGCAGCAGGATCCTTGGCGGGCTGGAACATTGCAGATGTGATCTGACGAAGAAATTTGGGAATAGTTCTTCCTTCATTGCCTAAGTTAGAGGTATGGCTCATGATTGGTCACGGGTAGTGAATGGGATCCACTATGACCTCCCAGCCTCCCTGTCCCCAAAGTAATTGCTCATTGGATACATTCAGATCACACCCCAACAACGATTTGAGTTGATCTTCCTTCAATCCTCACCCACTCTGCAGACAAGTAAATCTGTATCGTTATATTCCTCCTATGTGCTTCAACCTGTTGTATTCATCGCAGAGGCCCCATAGATTTGCTTGATATCCTGCCCCCCAAAAAGGTAGGTCATCAGTAAAATCTCATCAAGCCAGAAAAATTGGTTCTGGGCATGTATATGGTTAGATCTTTCTAATTATTGTGGGAATTTTTCTTAAGGTATGCCTACGCGTGTATGTGCAGTCTCATCAAGAGAAAGTTGCAACTGTTCCATGAGGTAATTGTTCACATTATTTCGTCTCAACTAGAATGCATGATTTGGTTACTCTCAGTCTCTCAATCATTGTATGTAATAGAAACTTCTCAATCATTATCCAATTTCTATTAGCTAGCACATGGAACGATCATGTCATTTGGCTAAGGCTGCAATTGTACTTGCAGAAAGCTCAGGTTTTGATTAAGTAGAGCACTCTGCAAGGCGGGTAAAAATCTTGCTTCCTTTCTCAGGTATCTACCGACCAGCGTGACTCGACTGTGCAGACAGGTCACTGAATCCAAAATCAGGTACAAACCCTCCTCTACATAGTTTATTTTGGTGTGAAGTTATCGAAGACACAGACTGCTGCCCGCAAAAAAAGAGGGCATACTGGCGCCTAAAATATTGGGAAACATATGCAGCCGTAGAGGTTGAGGAGGACGATTGCAGCATGCACCCCGCATGGCTGGAGTACGTGGACATCGATCCAGTATGGCTGCATGTTTACCGGTCAATTAATGATTTGATGGCTTCAGAAAAAAATCTTTGAAAAACAGGCCGACATGAGATGTGTAGTGTACATGCACGTGTATGTAAGGGAATTTCAGTGACGCGAGGACGCAAGCAACTGAACGCTGTACATACAATGTCTTCATAGTTTGTGTCATACTCTCAGGTCGTATGTTGCACACGATCCAAGCAGCCTCACCGAGGATAACACTCCCGACCATACATTCCACCCAACACATCAAAATATACTGACCTACCTACTATGTCGTCATGCAAATAATAAATAAATTTATGGTACTTAAGTTGAATACTGAACTAGAGGCCTTCATATTCATGTCGAGGGTGTACATTATTAGTCACATGGAAGAAAGGGAGCATCTCTGGTATAAATTTTAGTTAGTATATATACATATGAATGCTATATATATATCTCTTCTGTTTATCAGAAGGAAGGAAAGTGCTGATATAATTGCATGGTAGCTAGGATTGTTTTGTTCAGGAATATCTTTTATGATCAATTTTATCCTTGTAACTTTACTAATTTTATTTCTATTTCCCTACTTTTTCAAGAGATGGACAAGGTAACTGCATTTGCATGGTCTGCATTGCAAGCTTTAAATAAGCCTACACAAGTGTCTTTTTTTTAGAAAAGGAGGATGACCCCCGGCCTCTGCATCTAGGCGATGCATACGGCCACTTTATTAATTATTCTCACAAGACCTTACGAAGTCATACAACAGCAAGACTAAAGCCGCGGTCTAAGCAACAAACTGTCGCTACACCTATCCCGTTGATGAAGGGGCGCAGATAGCCTGAGCCTAATACCAAACAGACATCGCAGCCAAGCCTAACATCTAAGACCTGAGACCCCAACCTAGCCACTTGTCGGGTCTGGGGCACACACTGGTCCGGCGCGCTCTCAAAGGCCGCCGCTGCCAACTGCCACCGCTCCCTCTTCAGAACTGTACTGATGCATCAACCTTGCTCGGTCCAGCTATCGTCGACGCCACCACGGCGCCCAACGGCACCTCATCCCTGCGCGCAAACAGTTGTACACGTCGCGGTCGCCACTAATACACCTCAGCGCCATGCTGCCACGTACCACCAGCCGACACAGCTTGAAGCCTTGGAGGATTTGTCGTGCGTAGCACCTGCCGACCAGGCATCACTAGTAGAAAACGAAGCTTTATCACCGGTTCATAAGGGCCTTTAGTGCCGGTTCTGCAACCGGCACTAAAGAGTGGAGACTAAAGCCCCCCCCCCCCTTTAGTATCAGTTCAGCACGAACCGCCACTAAAGGCCCACCATGTGGCGTGAGCTTGCGCTGTGGTATGGGGGACCTTTAGTACTGGTTGGTGTTACCAACTGGTGCTAAAGGTTTTTTTTTGAAACTTTTTTCTGAAAATTTTGGAAAAAAATTGAATTTTTTTCGATTTTCAATTTTTTGAATTATTTGATGATTTATTCTCTAATCACCCCTCTTAACTACTCAAGTGTGGATCACTCATTCCAAATCGTCTAACTTCCCGACCGGTCACCCATCCTCTCACTCCCCCAGCCTGAGCACGCTTAACTTCGGAGTTCTATTCCCTCTACTTTCCAAGTCTGCACTTGTTGTTTTCCTGACAAGTTGCCCTTTCCAAGTCTGCACTTGTTGTTTTCCTGACAAGTGTGGATCACTCATTCCAAATCGTCTAACTTCCCGACCGGTCACCCATCCTCTCACTCCCCCATCCTTTGAAGTTTTTATCATTTTCTTTTGATTTTTGCAAAACTGAAATGGCGATACACGGGGGGGGGGGGGGGGGGGGGGTAGAGTTTGAAAATTGCCCTATAGTCCCGGTTTGTGTCTCCAACCGGGATTATAGGTCAGACCCCTTTAGTCCCGGTTCATGGTACGAACCGGTACTAAAGGTAAGCCCTTTATTACCGGTTTGTGCCACGAACCGGTACTAAAGGTGATCGTGGGGCCCCGGCCTGACGCCAGCCTGCCACCACCCCTTTAGTACCGGTTCGTGGCACGAACTGGTACTAAAGGTTCAACACGAACCGGCATTAGTGCATAGCCGTTTGAACCGGCACTAATGGTACCATTAGTACCTGGCCAAAATCAAACCGGGACTAATGTGTCTCACATTAGGTCCTTTTTCTACTAGTGCATGACCAAGCGTAGCACCTGTCGGTCAGGCATGACTTGACATATCCACCGAAGCTCCGTGCAAGACGAAGCCGCTCCACCTCCTGCCTCTGACTTCCAGCGCTGCTCCACAAAACGATGCTCCCAAGAGAGAAACGACACCGCAGTGCCGCTATCGTCCGGTCTGGAACACCAGATCCTAGGGTTTCCCCCGGAGCAATACGAGTGGGTCGACGGTAGTCACATAACGATGCCTTCATCAAGGTAACGACGTGGAACGCCGCCATCGCCCGCCGTCGGCTCGGTTTTCACCGGCAACTATGTCTCCCTGACTCGCAGCTGGTGCCAGATGACGGATCCCGAGATCCGAACACCTAGCCTCGCGCCGACCACCTCTGACGGAAGAGATGACCACCACCGCCGGTTGCACCGGTCAGAACAGATCTGATCGGAGGTGCCGCCGACGAGACCACCAGGCCCTCCACGCCGCCGTCGCCGATCTGAAGGCAGCATGCACGCCACCGCGGCCAAGCCGGCCGCCGCCGCCGCGCGAAGGGCCATCCGCAACGCCCGCAGCCCTGGCCTCCGCCGCGCCAAGCGGTCGCCGTCCGAGGACGGGCAGGCCTCCCGCCGCCTGTCGACATCCGCCGCGCCGCAAATCCAAGATCGGTCGCGCCACGTCACGCCTTGGGGTCCACCCCACCCCGGAGACGCGCGAGAGAGGAGATCCCCCGCCACCGCCGTCGGCCCCCGGGCTTAGCCCGGCGGCGTCTTCCGGCGGCGGCGGAGGGAGGGGAGGAGGTAGTTTGTGGCGGCGGCGGCGGCTAGGTTTCTGGCCACCCGAGTCGCCCTAGGGGGAGGACGACGCGGGGCGAAGAGTGGTAGATCAAAGGCTCTTCCTACACAAGTTTCTGGAGTTCATGTCACAATTCTATCACATTTTTCGTCCATTGATACATATAGTGATTCCACTTTTCATGCTGACACGTGAGATATTATAGGCTTCACCCATCCCTCAAATAGAATAAACTGCCCAATTGTTTATATTGCAATTATCAACATTTTTTTTCTAAAATTTTGCGGGATAGACTTTTAACATGGCTGGCGGTATTTATCTTGGCGTCACACTTGAAAGATTTCAGCTCTCGGTTGAATGGCAGCACACGGACATCAGATAATGGGCCTCAACCTTCAAAGATAATATTCTAATATTTACTTCTCTTCACCTTTCCCTCTGCAACCTATATAGAAAATTTTACTACTGTAGCTTTCAGAAAATTATTTTGTATGTGGAAAAGCACTTTTCTCCCTAATTGAGTGCATTATTTTTATGTAAATTTTGGTGTCATTTATTTTCACTATGCTGTCTATGAGACGAACATGTCGACTTGGAATGTAATATGATACCTCCAAGTTGTATTGACTCCAGCATTAATCAATACACACCATCTTGGATGTATTTTCATCAAAATATTTTCCTAAATCACTTATAATATAGGAATGCATTATAAACTGAATAATGACATGAGAACAAGTTTGGTTTGACAATATAAGTGTTCCAACAAGATCGGTCGTAGTGGTGACAGAGAAACTGTAAGTCTTTTAGAACTTCTTGTATCTCAGCTGGAAGAAGAAAATTGCATGGCACTACGATCTCACAAGAAGTTGCAGTTTTTCCTGATGGATGATATATTTGGCTACTAATCTTTCAATGTTTTCATGTAAGGATATATACATGACACAGTATTCACATGTGATATGTTCTCTTCAAGTTAATTCAGAATCTCTATTAATGGAGACATGTATCTTCTATATGTTCATTAAGTGCTTCTCCTACATATTATCTCATTAATGTGGCAGGCTTTGATTTATTGCTGTTAGCTAGATGGTGTGCGAAATTATTTTTCTATTCTTATTGAAGTAACGCATGTTTAGGCAATATGGTTTGAGAAGATGTTGTATCGAGGCCAAAACAAAATTCAAAATAGTGGGATTTTCAGTAACCCGTCCCTATATATTGTTCAGATTAACTGCAAGCACTACACTTAAATCTTAGTGTTCGACTTTTACATATTTTGAAGGAGCATTCACTTTCTGACAATTTATAATCTTACATTGCTGTCGTGTGACCATAATGTTATGAAAGTACAGAAGTATCTTGTCCTTCCTGGGGTAGAGCTCATACACAACTAAAGATTTATTATCTGCTTAATTACGTTCACATATGTTTAATCCTTTCTTTTTGCTGGGAACACATATGTTTATTCACGTGAAGTACATTTTGGATCTTTTCCTCCATGTATTATATTTATTAGTGACCCATGTTCACCTGGAAGACTACATGGACACCTCCTGTAATGTTAGAAGCGCCGATAATGCTCTGGCTAATGTGTTTTTATGCCAAGCAAGAGGTTGAATAAGTCATGCTTTTAGTAATGTTGCCAAGACACATACTCAGTTAAACATCATCTATTCTAAGTTATATTTAACTTGGGCATGTTGGATATTTGAAACTGTTTGCATCATTTTGATTATTATCCACATAAACAATCAAAGTCGGCGGATAACCTTTCGGCACTTGGAGAATTATTGCAGTATTTCTGATAACCATATATGTATACGAATTATGTTCTCCTAAGTATCTTGATATTGTTTAATGAAATGTGCTAGCCAATTAATGATGTTGTATTACAACTTTGAAATTCATTGTAGTTGCATTTAGCTCCCCATTACTATTACACGTAGAACAAGAGTGATGACACTTCTGTTAACAAAGGGAAGCCCAGAGTACAAATGTTCCTTACAAATGTAAATTAACTATTCACTGGGTATTGTTTTTGTAACTATGGACAATGATATTTTATATTCACATTTCGGTCTGAATTTGTTTTTTTTCACAAATCACATAATATGTCATGATTATAAACTTCTAAAGTTCTAGCCCGCGCATCGAGCAGGCCACTTTCCTAGTTGTCATAAACAATAAATGAACCAAATAGTTATAAAAAGATAATATATACCACATCCGAATCATAGACAGGACGAGGGCCGACGGGGGCGGATACCAAAACCATCGCACTATATAATAACAAGGAATAATAAAAGTAAGAAAATTAGACAAGTATCTATCTAAAGTAAGAATTTTTTGCTTTCAGAAAGAAGATAAGAACAAGAGGCTCACCACGGTGGTGCCGGCGACGAGATCGGCGCAGGTAATCGACGGCGGTGAAGACGGGGATGGGACGTGATGGACCGCTAAACCTACACAAATCTCGGGGAAAATGGAGCTCAGTGGTCGAGTTTCGAGAGGAGAAAGATTAACTAGTGTGGCTCAGACATTTCATCGAACACCTCATGTGCATAGGAGGTGAGCTAGAGCACCCAAATGCCCTCCCCTCGCTGGCCAGAAAAAACAGAGCACTGTGGAGTGCTCTGCTGTGGCGATGGGGTATATATAGGCAGCTCATTTGTCCCGGTTCGTGGCTGGAACCGGGACTAAAGCCCAGCCTTCAGTCCCGGTTCAAGCCAAGAACCGGGACCAATGGTTATGGGCCAGGAGCGAGGTCCATTGGTCCCGGTTCGTGGCTAGAAACGGGACAAATGGGTCCACACGAACCGAGACCAATGCCCACAAGGCCCCGGCCACCCCTACGGGCTCATGAACCGGGACGACTGCCCCCATGGGTCCCGGTTCGTGACTGAACCGGGAGTAATGGGCTTGCCATGCCCGAACCAAAGCCCTGTTTTCTACTAGTGTGGCATGGGGTCCCTACTCCTTCTTCTTCTTCTTCTTCCTTGGCCCTCCTAGAGAGAGGGAGATCTCCCCTAGATTGGATCTCTCTGTAATCTTCTGTTGCTCATGATTGTTTTCGGAGCCCTTCACAGTTTCTTATATTCCCGGAGATCCGTAACTCCGATTGAGCTGAACTTTTGAGGGGATTTTTATCAGGTAATTATCTTTCTGGCAGCTATAGAAGAGCTCCAACTGACCTAAGAGGTGCCCACATGGCAAGGGGGCGAGGCCAGGGGGTAGAATGCACTATGTTGCCTTGTGGAGCCCTCGGGCACCGTCTTGCATTGATTCTTTTCCCAAGAATCACATATATTCCAAGAAATATCTCCGTAAACTTTTATTGTATTTGGACTTCATTTGATATGGATTTTCTATGATACAAAAAACATGCAAAAAAACAGGAAATGACACTTGGCATTGGATCTATAACTTAGTCCACAAAAATCATATAAAAGTGCACAATAACCATATAAAATTATTGTAAACATGGCATGAATACTTCATAAATTATAAATACGTTGGAGACGTATCAACATCCCCAAGCTTATTTCCTGCTCATCCTTGAGTAAGTAAATTATAACATACATAATTTATGAAGTGTGAATGCTAGAATAGTGCACAAGTTTGATCATTGATAATTCCAAACACCTTTTTTAGCATCATTATATATCATAAAATAGTAGCTTATCTCATAAAATACCTCATGATCAATTAGCAAGGTATTCACATGTTAACGTATAGACCACAAACTTTCTTGAAACCTAACAAAATATGTTCTCAGTCATCAAACAATTGCAATTCATCTTATTTTCAACAAATGTCTATGTAAGAGCTTTGATTTAGCAAATTCCACATACTCAACTATCATTTAGTCTTGCATGATTGCTGACACTCAAAGCAAATTTTTTGAACAAACCATTTGAGTCAAACACATAGGAAGATAGGGGCTTAATGTTCGCACCCCAACTTGCTTATCATAGCTGATAATGTCAATAATAATAACTCATGATTACCTATATTCAACTGGATATATGTGCCTGGATCATTCCCTACCACATGATTCTTGCCAAGTAGAGAATAATTGAGGTTGAAAATAGGAATGAACACTATTAACTCTTGCATAGAAGTAAAAACTGAAAAGTAAAATATAGGCCCTTCGTAGAGGGAAGCAGAGCCTGTTACTATTATCCATGCATAGAACATCCTCTTCTTCCCCATTTTAACATGTTGACTGAGTGGTTCACTGAAAGCATAGAAATTTAGACTTGTGAGGCTGACAATCAATTGTTATTTGTTAAGTTAGTGACACTATTGTCTTGGTTTTATGCACCCCTCCGTACTTTGTTTTGGACTGGATTCTCGGCGTTTGATATGGCGATGACAACCGACCCTTGCTAAAGGTGAAAATTCTTCATATGTCCATTAGCTAGCGAAAATTGTTCAATGGTTGAGGTGTCACCCCATATATTTCCATATATTGAGGTGTCAATTGATGTTCTATCATCTTGACAAACAATTATATTACGTCGTACAACCAATTATAAAAGTGTCACGATCATATTTTCGACATGCGTGAACATTTTTCAAAAATGTCAGCAACATTTTTTAATGGAGTGAAACATTTTTTGCATGACATACTATTCCCTCTCCATGTTGAATCATAAGGATACTTCATTTGTAAAGCCCGTGCAGGCACACAGGTTGCCGACTAGTATATATAAAAGGTAAGATTCATTACCTTCCATTAAAGGGAAGGTCTCCAAAAGTTTGCAAGGTGTTCAAAACAAAGCAATAAGCACATAACTCTCTTTGTTCACAGCAGCAAAACACGACATACATGGTAGAATACGCGTGTACCTCTACGACAGCAGCAGAATTAGCGAGTGAGCATTTCTCTAGAGGCCCAGCCCGTGTATTCCTTCCTTCTTACGTATCATCCCGTAGGGCACAGCCTCCGCTTTACTCATTTCCGTTTTTCTTCACATGAGTCACGAGGGCAGCGGCGGTGGCGGCGAGATGGCCCTCGCATCGGCCATCCGCAGACGGCGGGGCCACTGGAAGACGAGGACCACCTCGGCGAGATCCTCGTCTGCCTCCTCCCGCTGCCCTCCTTGCTTGTCCGCGCCTCCGCCGTCTCTGGGCAACGGGGCGCCTTGTCACGGACCAGGCCTTCTTCCGCATCCTCGAAGCCTCGATCAGATCCCTCGCGAGCGCTTCTCCCTATGCTTCTGGCACGTGCTTGGTCGCTGGACCTTGCTAAGATGCTGCCATGGCCGCATCCTGATCATCAACCGGGATCTGAACCTTCTCCTTTTGTTCGCCCCTGTCACGAGGGGCCTCCGCGGCGTGGTAATTCCTCCGAAATTCGTCGATGACGAGTACGTCATCTACAATGGGGCCGTGCTCTGCGCTGTTGCCGACGTGCAAGGTCACTTGCATGGAGACTACCACTCGGGCCCCTTCAACGACGTGGTTCTGGTGGCCACCAGATGGAGACACCCAGTGCTAGCCCGGGTCTACTCCTTAGAGACTGGTGAGGGGGAGATCTTCCCATAATGGCGAAACCATGTATTGTCAGCAAGTTGCTCCCCTCCACCCTCACTGGAAATGATATTTACCGGTGGCTAAAAATGCCCCTGGATGGCATAGTCAAGTTTGATTTGGATAGCGAAACGCTATCTGTGGTCAGGAGGCCTATTTTTAATGGCATTCTCAGTTCCTGCATCCAGATCATCATGGATGATCATGGCCGTGTTGGCTTCGCTGTATTTTCGTACCAGAGCCTACAAATGTGGGAACGCATGCTCAATAGACATGGTACTGCCATATGGGTGCCACGATAGACCGACCACGTGCATAGTATGCTTTGGTATGCTATGCTCAATAAAGTAGGGTACTTCGAGGATGGTGATGCGCTTCTTCTAACAGTGTCCTTCGGTGGGCGTGCGACCACCTACTCCTTCATGCTTCAACTTGAGTCATTGGAGTGGACGAATCTTAATCAAAGATTTTTGTTGTATTCCTACCATCCGTTCGCATACTCCTATACGGCAGGTAATTTCTTATCTTTACATAACAGGAGTTGCCTGAACATACTTATTTGGCATGCATGGTTGCCCAATGCCTTTACTGTGCTTTGAACTAATTTGTAGCAAATTAGATCAATATAATTAGTAGTTTTGTTTTTTTGTTTTATAACTCAATTGTATTTATCTGGAAAGATATCAAACTATTTTGACTAATGTGCACTATCATATCATTTCTTTGCTTACATCCTCTATATAAAGTGATTGTGGGGAACAACCTGTTGGTCGGGTTGGTGGTGGTATGGCGTGCGTGCGGCGGGAAGCGGGTTTAGTCCCCATTCCTGGCATCCGATGTTTTCATCGTTTAAAGAAACATAAAACAGATTGTGAAAATTAGTCAATCTGCTCAATATAACGTGTAGTCAAAGACACCTTCCTAGTAAATATTACACCTGAAATTTAAGCATACAAGGCTCTGAAGGGTTCTCCGTTGCATGTAGCAGGTTTCTTATGTAGTAAAAGATTTTCTATAGACAATATTACCGTAAAGATGTCAGTACATGTAGCAGGTTTCTTGAGCCCGCTAATTGATGCTATATTAGGAGTAATTGACACTACATACCAAGTTTCTGACATGTAAGAATACTCATATGGTATGCCAAATAGACCTTAGTTTGTTCCAGGATTGTGTTGCTGTTAATGCTATTACTATTATCCATGCATAGAACATCCTCTTCTTCCCCATTTTAACATGTTGACTGAGTGTTTCACTAAAAGCATAGAAATTTAGACTTGTGAGGTTGACAATCAATTGTTATTTGTTAAGTTAGTGACACTATTTTCTTGGTTTTATGCACCCCTCCGTACTTTGATTTGGAGTGGATTCTCAGCGATTGATATGGCGATGACAACCGACCCTTGCTAAAGGAGAAAATTCTTCATATGTCCATTAGCTAGCGAAAAAAATTCAATGGTTGAGGTGTCACCCCTTATATTTCCCTAAGTTGAGGTGTCAATTGATGTTCTATCATCTTGACAAACAATTATATTACGTCGTACAAACAATTATAAAAGTGTCACGATCATATTTTCGACATGCGTGAACATTTTTCAAAAATGTCAGCAACATTTTTTAATGGATTGAAACATTTTTTGCATGACATACTATTCCCTCTCCATGTTGAATCATAAGGATACTTCATTTGTAAAGCCCAGAACATGACATACATGGTAGAATACGCGTGTACCTCTACGACAGCAGCAGAATTAGCGAGTGAGCATTTCTCTAGAGGCCCAGCCCGTGTATTCCTTCCTTCTTACGTATCATCCAGTAGGGCACAACCTCCACTTTACTCATTTCCGTTTTTCCTCACATGAGTCACGAGGGCAGCGGCGGTGGCGGCGAGATGGCCCTCCGCATCGGCCATCCGCAGACGGCGGGGCCACTGGAAGACGAGGACCACCTCGGCGAGATCCTCGTCCGCCTCCTCCCGCTGCCCTCCTTGCTTGTCTGCGCCTCCACTGTCTCTAGGCAACGGGGCGCCTCGTCACAGACCAGGCCTTCTTCCGCATCCTCGATGCCTCGATCAGATCCCTCACGAGCGCTTCTCCCTGTGCTTCTGGCACGCGCTTGGTCGCTGGACCTTGCTAAGATGCTGCCATGGCCGCGTCCTGATCATCAACCGGGATCTGAAACTTCTCCTTCTATTCGCCCCTGTCACGAGGGGCCTCCGCGGCGTGGTAATTCCTCTGGAATTCGTCGATGACGAGTACGTCATCTACAATGGGGCCGTGCTCTGCGCTGTTGCCGACGTGCAAGGTCACTTGCATGGAGACTACCACTCGAGCCCCTGCAACGTGGTTCTGGTGGCCACCAGATGGAGACACCCAGTGCTAGCCCGGGTCTACTCCTTGGAGACTGATGAGGCGGAGATCTTCCCATAATGGCGAAACCATGTATTGTCAGCAAGTTGCTCCCCTCCACCCTCACCGGAAATGATGTTTACCGGTGGCTAAAAATGCCCCTGGATGGCATCCTCAAGTTTGATTTGGATAGAGAAACACGATCTGTGGTCAGGAGGCCTATTTTTAATGGCATTCCCAGTTCCAGCATCCAGATCATCATGGGTGATCATGGCCGTGTTGGCTTCGCTGTATTTTCGTACCAGAGCCTACAAATGTGGGAACGCATGCTCAATAGACATGGTACTGCCATATGGGTGCCATGATAGACCGTCCACGTGCATAGTATGCTTTGGTATGCTATGCTCAATAAAGTAGGGTACTTCAAGGATGGTGATGCGCTTCTTCTAACAGTGTCCTTCGGTGGGCGTGCGGCCACCTACTCCTTCATGCTTCAACTTGAGTCATTGGAGTGGACGAATCTTAATCAAAGATTTTTGGAGTATTCCTACCATCCGTTCGCATACTCCTATACGACAGGTAATTTCTGATCTTTACATAACAGGAGTTGCCTGAACATACTTATTTTGCATGCATGGTTGCCCAATGCCTTTACTGTGCTTTGAACTAATTGGTAGCAAATTAGATCAATATAATTAGTAGTTGTTTTTTGTTTTATAACTCAATTGTATTTATCTAGAAAGATATCAAACTATTTTGTCTAATGTGCACTATCATATCATTTCTTTGCTTACATCCTCTATATAAAGTGATTGTGGGGAACAACCTGTTGGTCGGGTTGGTGGGGGTATGGCGTGCGTGCGGCGGGAAGCGGGTTTAGTCCCAATTCCTGGCGTCCGATGTTTTCATCGTTTAAAGAAACATAAAACAGATTGTGAAAATTAGTCAATCTGCTCAATATAATGTGTACTCAAACTTCTCCTTCTGTCGCCCCTGTCACGAGGGGCCTCCGCGGCATGGTAATTCCTCTGGATTTCATCGATGACGAGTACGTCATCTACAATGGGGCCGTGCTCTGCGCTGTTGCTGACGTGCAAGGTCACGTGCATGGAGACTGCCACTCGGGCCCCTTCAACGTTGTTCTGGTGGCCACCAGATGGAGACACCCAGTGCTAGCCCAGGTCAACTCCTTAGAGACTGATGAGGGCGAGATCTTCCCATAATAGCGAAACCATGTATTATTAGCAAGTTGCTCCCCTCCACCCTCACCAGAATGATGTTTACCGGTGGCTAAAAATGCCCCTAGATGGCACACTCAAGTTCGATTTGGATAGCAAAACACTATTTGTGGTCAGGAGGCCTATTTTTAATGACATTCCCAGTTCCAGCATCCAGATCATCATGGGTGATCATGGTCGTGTTGGCTTCGTTGTATTTTCGTACGAGAGCGTACAAATGTGGGAACACATGCTCAATTGACATGGTACTGCCATATGGGTGCCACGATAGACCGCTCACATGCATAGTATGCTTTGGTATGCTATGCTCAATATAGTAGGGTACTTTGAGGATGGTGATGCGCTTCTTCTAACAGTGTCCTTCGGTGGGCGTGCGGCCACCTACTCCTTCATACTTCAACTTGAGTCATTGGAGTGGACGAATCTTAATCAAAGATTTTTGGAGTATTCCTACCATCCGTTCGCATACTTCTATAGTGCAAGTAATTGCTTATCTTTACATTACAGGAGATGCCTGAACATACTTATTTTGCATGCATGGTTGCCAAATGCCTTTACTGTGCTTTGAGCTAATTGGTAGCAAATTAGATCAATATAATTAGTAGTTGTTTTTTTGTCTTATAACTCAATTGTATTTATCTGGAAAGATATCAAACTATTTTGACTAATGTGCACTATCATATCATTTCTTTGCTTACATCCTCTATATAAAGTCATTGTGGGGAACAACCTATTGGTCGGGTTGGTGGGGGTATGGCGTGCGTGCGGCGGGAAGCGGGATTAGTCCCCATTCCTGGAATCCGATGTTTTCATCGTTTAAAGAAACATAAAAGAGATTGTGAAAATTTGTCAATCTGCTCAATATAACGTGTAGTCAAAGACACCTTCCTAGTAAATCTTTCACGTAAAATTTAAGCATACAAGGCTCTAAAAAGGACTCCATTGCATGTAGCAGGTTTCTTATGTAGTAAAAGATTTTCTATCGACAATATTACCGTAAACATATCAGTACATGTAGCAGGTTTCTTGAGCCCGCCTATTGACAATACATACCAAGTTATTGACATGTAAGAATACTCATATGGTATGCCAAATAGACCTTAGTTTGTTTCAGGATTGTGTTGTTGTTAATGCTATTACTATTATCCATGCATAGAACATCCTCTTCTTCCCCATTTTAACATGTTGACTGAGTGGTTCACTGAAAGCATAGAAATTTAGACTTGTGAGGCTGACAGTCAATTGTTATTTGTTAAGTTAGTGACACTATTGTCTTGGTTTTATGCACCCCTCAGTGTTTGATATGGCCATGAACACCGACCCTTGCTAAAGGAGAAAATTCTTCACATGTCCATTAGCTAGCGAAAATTGTTCAATGGTTGATGTGTCACCCTTTATATTTCCCTAAGTTGAGGTGTCAATTACTGTTCTATCATCTTGACAAACAATTATATTATGTCGTACAAACAATTATAAAAGTGTCACGATCATACTTTCGACATGCGTGAACATTTTTCAAAAATGTCAGCAACATTTTTTTAATGGAATGAAACATTTTTTACATGACATACTATTCCCTCTCCATGTTGAATCATAAGGATACTTAATTTGTAAAGCCCGTGCGGGCACACAGGTTGCCGACTAGTATATATAAAAGGTAAGATTCATTACCTTCCTTTAAAGGGAAAGTCTCCAATAGTTTGCAAGGTGTTCAAAACAAAGCAATAAGCACATAACTCTCTTTATTCACAGCAGCAGAACACAACATACATGGTAGAATACGCGTGTACCTCTACGACAGCAGCAGAATTAGCGAGTGAGCATTTCTCTAGAGGCCTAGCCCGTGTATTCCTTCCTTCTTACGTATCGTCCAGTAGGGCACAACCTCTGCTTTACTCATTTCCGTTTTTCTTCACACGAGTCACGAGGGCAGCGGCGGTGGCGGCGAGATGGCCCTCCGCACCGGCCATCCGCAGACGGCGGGGCCACTGGGAGACGAGGACCACCTCGGCGAGATCCTCGTCCGCCTCCTCCCGCTGCCCTCCTTGATTGTCCGCGCCTCCGCCTTCTCTGGGCAACGGGGGCGCCTCGTCACGGACCAGGCCTTCTTCCGCATCCTCGACGCCCCGATTAGATCTCTCGCGAGCGCTTCTCCCTATGCTTCTGGCACGCGCTGGACCTTGCTCAGATGCCGCCATGCCGCGTCCTCGTCATCAACCGGGATCTGACCCTTCTCCTTCTGTTCGCCCCTGTCACGAGGGGCCTCCGCGGCGTGGTAATTCCTCTAGATTTCGTCGATGGCGCGTACGTCATCTACAATGGGGCCGTGCTCTGCGCTGTTGCCGACGTGCAAGGTCACTTGCATGGAGACTACCACTCGGGCCCCTTCAACGTGGTTCTGGTGGCCACAAGATGGAGACACCCAGTGCTAGCCCGGGTCTACTCCTTAGAGACTGGTGAGGGGGAGATCTTCCCATAATGGCGAAACCATGTATTGTCAGCAAGTTGCTCCCCTCCACCCTTACCGGAAATGATGTTTACCGGTGGCTAAAAATGCCCCTGGATGGCATACTCAAGTTTGATTTGGATTGCGAAACACTATCTGTTGTCAGGAGGCCTATTTTTAATGGCATTCCCAGTTCCAGCATCCAGATCATCATGGGTGATCATGGCCGTGTTGGCTTCGCTGTATTTTCGTACCAGAGCCTACAAATGTGGGAACACATGCTCAGTAGACATGGTACTGCCATATAGGTGCCACGATAGACCGCCCACATGCATAGTATGCTTTGGTATGCTATGCTCAATATAGTAGGGTACTTCGAGGATGGTGATGCGCTTCTTCTAACAGTGTCCTTCAGTGGGCGTGCGGCCACCTACTCCTTCATGCTTCAACTTGAGTCATTGGAGTGGTGATTTTTGGAGTATTCCTACCATCCGTTCGCATACTTCTATACGGCAGGTAATTTCTTATCTTTAATTATTTTGCATGCATGGTTGCCCAAAGCCTTTACTGTGCTTTGAACTAATTGGTAGCAAATTATATCAATATAATTAGTAGTTGTTTTTTTGTTTTATAACTCAATTGTATTTATCTAGAACGTATTTCTCTAGAGGCCCAGCCCGTGTATTCCTTCCTTCTTAGGTATCGTCCAGTAGGGCACAGCCTCCGCTTTACTCATTTCCGTTTATCTTCACATGAGTCACGAGGGCAGCGGCGGTGGCGGCGTGATGGCCCTCCGCACCGGCCATCCGCAGACGGCGGGGCCACTCGGAGACGAGGACCACCTCGGCGAGATCCTCGTCCGCCTCCTCCCGCTGCCCTCCTTGCTTGTCCGCGCCTCCGCCTTCTATGGGCAACGGGGGCGCCTCGTCACGGACCAGGCCTTCTTCCGCATCCTCGACGCCCCGATTAGATCTCTCGCGAGCGCTTCTCCCTATGCTTCTGGCACGCGCTTGGTCGCTGGACCTTGCTCAGGTGCCGCCATGGCCGCGTCCTCATCATCAACCGGGATCTGACCCTTCTCCTTCTGTCACCCTGTCATGAGGGGCCTCCGTGGCATGGTAATTCCTTTGGATTTCATCGATGATGAGTACGTTATCTACAATGGGGCCGTGCTCTACGCTGTTGCCGACGTGCGAGGTCACGTGCATGGATACTGCCACTCGGGCACCTTCAACGTGGTTCTGGTGGCCACCAGATGGAGACACCCAGTGCTAGCCCGGGTCTACTCCTTAGAGACTGGTGAGGGGGAGATCTTCCCATAATGGCGAAACCATGTATTGTCAGCAAGTTTCTCCCCTCCACCCTCACCCGAAATGATGTTTACCGGTGGCTAAATATGCCCCTGGATGGCACACTCAAGTTCAATTTGGATAGCGAAACACTATTTGTGGTAAGGAGGCCTACAGTTCCAGCACCGAGATCATCATGGGTGATCATGGTCGTGTTGGCTTCGCTGTATTTTCGTACCAGAGCCTACAAATATGGGAACACATGCTCAATAGATATGGCACTGCCATATGGGTGCCACGATAGACCGCTCACATGCATAGTATGCTTTGGTATGCTATGCTGAATATAGTAGGGTACTCCGTGGATGGTGATGCAGTTCTTCTAACAGTGTCCTTCGGTGGGTGTGCGGCCACCTACTCCTTCATACTTCAACTTGAGTCATTGGAGTGGACGAATCTTAATCAAAGATTTTTGGAGTATTCCTACCATCCATTCGCATACTTCTATACTGCAGGTAATTTCTTATCTTTACATTACAGGAGTTGCCTGAACATACTTATTTTGCATGCATGGTTGCCCAATGCCTTTACTGTGCTTTGAACTAATTGGTAGCAAATTAGATCAATATAATTAGTAGTTGTGTTTTTTGTGTTTTATAACTCAATTGTATTTATCCTGAAAGACATCAAACTATTTTGACTAATGTGCACTATCATATCATTTCTTTGCTTACATCCTCTATATAAAGTCATTGTGGGGAACAACCTGTTGGTCGGGTTGGTGGCGGTATGGCGTGCGTGCGGCGGGAAGCGGGTTTATTCCCCATTCCTGGAATCCGATGTTTTCATCGTTTAAAGAAACATAAAACAGATTGTGAAAATTAGTCAATCTGCTCAATATAACGTGTAGTTAAAGACACCTTCCTAGTAAATCTTACACCTGAAATTTAAGCATACAAGGCTCTGAAGGGGACTCCATTGCATGTAGCAGGTTTCTTATGTAGTAAAAGATTTTCTATCGACAATATTACCGTAAAGATATCAGTACATGTAGCATGTTTCTTGAGCCCGCCTATTGATGATATATTAGGAGTAATTGACAATACATACCAAGTTGCTGACATGTAAGAATACTCATATGGTATGCCAAATTGACCTTAGTTTGTTTCAGGATTGTGTTGTTGTTAAAGCTATTACTATTATCCATGCATAGAACATCCTCTTCTTCCCCATTTTAACATGTTGACTGAGTGGTTCACTGAATGCATAGAAATTTAGACTTGTGAGGCTGACAGTCAATTGTTATTTGTTAAGTTAGTGACACTATTGTCTTGGTTTTATGCACCCCTCCGTACTTTGTTTTGGACCGGATTCTCAGTGTTTGATATGGCGATGACAACCGACCCTTGCTAAAGGAGAAAATTCTTCATATGTCCATTAGCTAGCGAAAATTGTTCAATGGTCGAGCTGTCACCCCTTATATTTCCCTAAGTTGAGCTGTCAATTGCTGTTCTATCATCTTGACAAACAATTATAAGACGTTGTACAAACAATTATAAAAGTGTCTTGATCATATTTTTGAAATGCGTGAACATTTTTCAAAAATGTCAGCAACATTTTTTTAATGGAATGAAATATTTTTCACATGACATACTATTCCCTCTCCATGTTGAATCATAAGGATACTTCATTTGTAAAGCCCGTGCGGGCACACAGGTTGCCGACTAGTATATATAAAAGGTAAGATTCATTAATTTCCTTTAAAGTGAAAGTCTCCAATAGTTTGCAAGGTGTTCAAAACAAAGCAATAAGCACATAACTCTCCTTGTTGACAGCAGCAGAACACGACATACATGGTAGAATACGCGCGTACCTCTACGACAGCAGCAGAATTAGCGAGTGAGCATTTCTCTAGAGGCCCAACCCGTGTATTCCTTCCTTCTTACGTATCATCCAGTAGGGCACAGCCTCCTCTTTACTCATTTCCATTTTCCTTCACATGAGTCACGAGGGCAGTGGCGGTGGCGGCGAGATGGCCCTCCGCACCGGCCATCCGCGGACGGCGGGCCACTGGAAGACGAGGACCACCTCGGCGAGATCCTCTTCCGGTTGCTCCAGCTGCCCTCCTTGCTCGTCCGCGCCTCCTGAAGGAAATATGCCCTAGAGGCAATAATAAAGTATTATATATTTCCTCATATCATGATAAATGTTTATTATTCATGCTGAAAATGTATTAACCGGAAACATAATACATGTGTGAATACATAGACAAACAGAGTGTCACTAGTATGCCTCTACTTGACTAGCTCGTTAATCAAAGATGGTTATGTTCCCTAGCCATAGACATGAGTTGTCATTTGATTAACGAGATCACCTCATTAGGAGAATGACGTGATTGACTTGACCCATTCCGTTAGCTTAGCACTCGATCGTTTAGTATGTTGCTATTGCTTTCTTCATGACTTATACATGTTCCTATGACTATGAGATTATGCAACTCCCGTTTACCGAAGGAACACTTTGTGTGCTACCAAACGTCACAACGTAAATGGGTGATTATAAAGGTGCTCTACAGGTGTCTCCAAAGGTACTTGTTGGGTTGGCGTATTTCGAGATTAGGATTTGTCACTCCAATTGTCGGAGAGGTATCTCTGGGCCCACTCGGTAATGCACATCACTATAAGCCTTGCAAGCATTGTGACTAATGAGTTAGTTGCGGGATGATGTGTTACGGAACGAGTAAAGAGACTTGCCGGTAACGAGATTGAACTAGGTATCGAGATACCGACGATCGAATCTCGGGCAAGTAACATACCGGTGACAAAGGGAACAACGTATATTGTTATGCGGTCTGACCGATAAAGATCTTCGTAGAATATGTGGGATCCAATATGGGCATCCAGGTCCCGCTATTGGTTATTGACCGGAGACGTGTCTCGGTCATGTCTATATAGTTCTCGAACCCGTAGGGTCCGCACGCTTAACGTTACGATGACAGTTTTATTGAGTTTTGATGTACCTAAGGAGTTCGGAGTCCCGGATGAGATCGGGGATATGACGAGGAGTCTCGAAATGGTCGAGACGTAAATATCGATATATTGGACGACTATATTCGGACTTCGGAAAGGTTCCGAGTGATTCGGGTATTTTTCGGAGTACGGGAGAGTTACGGCAATTCGTATTGGGCCTTAATGGGCCATACGGGAAAGGAGAGAAAGGCCTCAAAAGGTGGCCGCACCCCTCCCCATGGTCTGGTCCGAATTGGACTAGGGAAGGGGGGCGCACCCTTCCTTCTTTCTCCTTCCCCCTTCGCTTCTCCTACTCCCACAAGGAAAGGAGGAGTCCTACTCCCGGTGGGAGTAGGACTCCCCCCTTTGGCGCGCCTCTTCCCTTGGCCGGCTGCCTCCTCCTTGCTCCTTTATATACGGGGGCACCCCATAGACACAACAATTGATCCTTGAGATCTCTTAGCCGTGTGCGGTGCCCCCTCCACCATATTACACCTCGATAATACCGTTGCGGAGCTTAGGCGAAGCCCTGCGTCGGTGAAACATCATCATTGTCACCACGCCGTCGTGCTGACGAAACTCTCCCTCAACACTCGGCTGGATCGGAGTTCGAGGGACGTCATCGAGCTGAACTTGTGTAGAACTCGGAGGTGCCGTACGTTCGGTACTTGATCGGTCGGATCGTGAAGACGTACGACTACATCAGCCGCGTTGTGATAACGCTTCCGCTGTCGGTCTACGAGGGTACGTAGACAACACTCTCCCCTCTCGTTGCTATGCATCACCATGATCTTGCGTGTGCGTAGGAATTTTTTTGAAATTACTACGTTCCCCAACAGTGGCATCCGAGCCTGGTTTTATGCGTTGATGCTATGCACGAGTAGAACACAAGTGAGTTGTGGGCGATATAAGTCATACTGCTTACCAGCATGTCATACTTTGGTTCAGCGGTATTGTGAGATGAAGCGGCCCGGACCGACATTACGCGTACGCTTACGCGAGACTGGTTTCCCCGTTGCGAGCACTCGTTGCTTAAAGGTGACCGGCGGGTGTCTGTCTCTCTCACTTTAGTTGAACCGAGTGTGGCTACGCCCGGTCGTTGCGAAGGTTAAAACAGCACCAACTTGACAAACTATCGTTGTGGTTTTGATGCGTAGGTAAGAACGGTTCTTGCTAAGCCCGTAGCAGCCACGTAAAATATGCAACAACAAAGTAGAGGACGTCTAACTTGTTTTTGCAGGGCATGTTGTGATGTGATATGGTCAAGACATGATGTGATATAATGTGTTGTATGAGATGATCATGTTTTGTAACCGAGTTATCGGCAACTGGCAGGAGCCATATGGTTGTCGCTTTATTGTATGAGATGCAATCGCCATGTAATAGTTTTACTTTATCACTAAGTGGTAGCGATAGTCGTAAAAGCAATAAGTTGGCGAGACGACAACGATGCTACGATGGAGATCAAGGTGTCACGCCGGTGACGATGGTGATAATGACAGTGCTTCGGAGATGGAGATCACAAGCACAAGATGATGATGGCCATATCATATCACTTATATTGATTGCATGTGATGTTAATCCTTTATGAATCTTATCTTGCTTTGTTTGACGGTAGCATTATAAGATGATCCTTCACTAAATTATCAAAGTATAAGTGTTCTCCCTGAGTATGCACCGTTGCGAAAGTTCTTTGTGCTGAGACACCACGTGATGATCGGGTGTGATAGGCTCTACGTTCAAATACAACGGGTGCAAAACAGTTGCACACGCGGAATACTCAGGTTAAACTTGACGAGCCTAGCATATAACAGATATGGCCTTGGAACACGGAGACCGAAAGGTCGAGCGTGAATCATATAGTAGATATGATCAACATAGTGATGTTCACCATTGAAACTACTCCATCTCACGTGATGATCGGACATGGTTTAGTTGATATGGATCACGTGATCACTTAGAGGATTAGAGGGATGTCTATCTAAGTGGGAGTTCTTAAGTAATATGATTAATTGAACTTAAATTTATCATGAACTTAGTCCTGATAATATTTTGCAAATTATGTTGTAGATCAATAGCTCGCGTTGTTGCTTCCCTGTGTTTATTTTTGATATGTTCCTAGAGAAAAATTATGTTGAAAGATGTTAGTAGCAAAGATGCGGATTGGATCCGTGATCTGAGGATTATCCTCATTGCTGCACAAAAAAATTATGTCCTTGATGCACCGCTAGGTGACAGACCTATTGCAGGAGCAGATGCAGACGTTATGAATGTTTGGCTAGCTCAATATGATGACTACTTGATAGTTTAGTGCACCATGCTTAACGGCTTAGAATCGGGACTTCAAAGACGTTTTGAACGTCATGGACCATATGAGATGTTCCAGGAGTTGAAGTTAATATTTCAAGCAAATACCCGAGTTGAGAGATATGAAGTCTCCAACAAGTTCTATAGCTAAAAGATGGAGGAGAATCGCTCAACTAGTGAGCATGTGCTCAGATTGTCTGGGTACTACAATCGCTTGAATCAAGTGGGAGTTAATCTTCCAGATAAAATAGTGATTGACAGAATTCTCTAGTCACCATCACCAAGTTAGTAGAACTTCGTGATGAACTATAATATGCAAGGGATGACGAAAG
Organism: Aegilops tauschii subsp. strangulata; assembly: GCF_002575655.3. Lineage (NCBI taxonomy): Eukaryota > Viridiplantae > Streptophyta > Magnoliopsida > Poales > Poaceae > Aegilops > Aegilops tauschii. The sequence continues at coordinate 44,931 of NW_027332721.1, forward strand.
TAATTTCCGAGCTCTTCGTGTTGCTGAAATCGACGAAGGTAGAAATCAAGAAAAACATCAAGTGTTGATGGTTAACAAGACCACTAGTTTCAAGAAAAGGGCAAAGGGATAGAAGGGGAACTTCAAGAAGAACGGCAAGCAAGTTGCTGCTCAAGTGAAGAAGCCTAATTCTGGTCCTAAGCCTGAGACTAAGTGCTTCTACTGCAAAGGGACAGTTCACTGGAAGCGGAACTACCCCAAGTATTTGGTGGATAAGAAGGATGGCAAAGTGAACAAAGATATATTGGATATACATGTTATTGATGTGTACTTACTAGTGTTTATAGCAACCCCTCAGTATTTGATACTGGTTCAGTTGCTAAAGAGTAGTAACTTGAAACGTTAGTTGCAGAATAAACAGAGACTAGTAAAAGGCGAGGTGACGATGTATATTGGAAGTAGTTCCAAGATTGATATGATCATCATCGCACACTCCCTATACTTTCGAGATTAGTGTTGAAACTAAATAAGTGTTATTTGGTGTTTGCGTTGAGCATGAATATGATTTGATCATGTTTTTTGCAATTCGGTTATTCATTTAAGTTAGAGAACAATTGTTGTTCTGTTTACATGAATAAAAACCTTCTATGGTCATACACACCAACGAAAATGGTTTGTTGGAAGTGATACACATAATCATAATATTGAAGCCAAAAGATGCAAAGTTAATAATGATAGTGCAACTTATTTGTGGCACTGCCGTTTAGGTCATATTGGTGTAAAGCGCATGAAGAAACTCCATACTGATGGGATTTTGGAATCACTTGATTATGAATCACTTGATGCTTGTGAACCGTGCCTCATGGGCAAGATGACTAAAACGCCGTTCTCCGGTACTATGGAGAGAGCAACAGATTTGTTGGAAATCATACATACAGATGTATGTGGTCCGATGAATGTTGAGGCTCGTGGCGGATATCGTTATTTTCTCACCTTCACAGATGATTTAAGCAGATAAGGGTATATCTACTTAATGAAACATAAGTCTGAAACATTTGAAAAGTTCAAAGAATTTCAGAGTGAAGTTGAAAATCATCGAACAAGAAAATAAAGTTTCTACGATCAGATCGTGGAGGAGAATATTTGAGTTACGAGTTTGGTCTACATTTGAAACAATGCGGAATAGTTTCGCAACTCACACCACCCGGAACACCACAGCGTAATGATGTGTCCGAACGTCGTAATCGCACTTTACTAGATATGGTGCGATCTATGATGTCTCTTACTGATTTACCGCTATCGTTTTGGGGTTATGCATTAGAGACAGCTGCATTCACGTTAAATAGGGCACCATCAAAATCCGTTGAGACACCTTATGAACTGTGGTTTGGCAAGAAACCAAAGTTGTCGTTTCTTAAAGTTTGGGGCTGCGATGCTTATGTGAATAAACTTCAACCTGATAAGCTCGAACCCAAATCGGAGAAATGTGTCTTCATAGGATACCCAAAGGAGACTGTTGGGTATACCTTCTATCACAGATCCGAAGGCAAAACTTTTGTTGCTAAATTCGGAAATTTTCTAGAGAAGGAGTTTCTCTCGAAAGAAGTGAGTGGGAGGAAAGTAGAACTTGATGAGGTAACTGTACCTGCTCCCTTATTGGAAAGTAGTTCATCACAGAAATCTGTTCCTGTGACTCCTACACCAATTAGTGAGGAAGTTAATGATGATGATCATGGAACTTCAGATCAAGTTATTACTGAACCTCGTAGGTCAACCAGAGTAAGATCCGCACCAGAGTGGTACGGTAATCCTATTCTGGAGGTTATGTTACTAGACCATGACGAACCTACGAACTATGAAGAAGCGATGGTGAGCCCAGATTCCACGAAATGGCTTGAGGCCATGAAATCTGAGATAAGATCCATATATGAGAACAAAGTATGGACTTTGATTGACTTGCCCAATGATCGGCGAGCCATTGAGATTAAATGGATCTTCAAGAGGAAGACGGACGCTGATAGTAGTGTCACTATCTACAAAGCTAGAATTGTCGCAAAAGGTTTTCGACAAGTTCAAGATGTTGACTACGATGAGAGTTTCTCACTCGTATCTATGCTTAAGTCTGTCCGAATCATGTTAGCAATTGCCGCATTTTATGAAATATGGCAAAGGGATAAACACAACTGCATTCCTTAATGGATTTATTAAAGAATAGTTGTATATGATGCAACTAGAAGGTTTTGTCCATCCTAAAGGTGCTAACAAAATATGCAAGCTCCAGCGATCCATCAATGGATTGGTGCAAGCATCTCGGAGTTGGATTATACGCTTTGATAAGTTGATCAAAGCATATAGTTGTATACAGACTTGCGGTGAAGCCTGTATTTACAAGAAAGTGAGTGGGAGTACTACAACATTTCTGATAAGTATATGTGAATGACATATTGTTAATCAGAAATAATGTAGAATTATTCTGCAAGCATAAAGGAGTATTTGAAAGGAGTTTTTCAAAGATAGACCTCGGTGAAGCTGCTTACATATTAAGCATCAAGATCTATAGAGATAGATGAAGACGCTTGATAAGTTTTTCAATGAGTACATACCTTAACAAGATTTTGAAGTAGTTCAAAATAGAACAGTCAAAGAAAGAGTTTTTGCCTGTGTTACAAGGTGTGAAATTGAGTAAAGACTCAAAGCCCGACCACGGCAGAAGATAGAAAGAGAATGAAAGTCATTCCCTATGCCTTGGCCATAGGTTCTATAAAGTATGCCATGCTGTGTACCAGATCTATTGTATACCGTACACTGATTTTGGCAAGGGAGTACAATAGTGATCTAGGAGTAGATCACTGGATAGCGGTCAAAATTATCCTTAGTGGAATAAGGAAATGTTTCTCGATTATGGAAGTGACAAAAGGTTCGTCGTAAAGGGTTACGTCGATGCAAGTTTTGAGACTAAATCTAGATGACTCTAAGTCTCGGTCTAGATACATATTGAAAGTGGGAGCAATTAGCTAGAGTAGCTCCGTGCAGAGCATTGTAGACATAGGAATTTGCAAAATCCTTACGGATCTGAATGTGACAGACCCGTTGACTAAAATTATCTCACAATCAAAACATGATCATACCTTAGTACTCTTTGGGTGTTAATCACATAGCGATGTGAACTAGATTATTGACTCTAGTAAACCCTTTGAGTGTTGGTCACATAGAGATGTGAACTATGGGTGTTAATCACATGGTGATGTGAATTATTGATGTTAAATCACATGGTGATGTGAACTAGATTATTGACTCTAGTGCAAGTGGGAGACTGAAGGAAATATGCCCTAGAGGCAATAATAAAGTATTATATATTTCCTTATATCATGATAAATGTTTATTATTCATGCTAGAATTGTATTAACCGGAAACATAATACATGTGTGAATACATAGACAAACAGAGTGTCACTAGTATGCCTCTACTTGACTAGCTCGTTAATCAAAGATGGTTATGTTCCCTAGCCATAGACATGAGTTGTCATTTGATTAACGAGATCACCTCATTAGGAGAATGACGTGATTGACTTGACCCATTCCGTTAGCTTAGCACTCGATCGTTTAGTATGTTGCTATTGTTTTCTTCATGACTTATACATGTTCCTATGACTATGAGATTATGCAACTCCCGTTTACCGGAGGAACACTTTGTGTGCTACCAAACGTCACAACGTAAATGGGTGATTATAAAGGTGCTCTACAGGTGTCTCCAAAGGTACTTGTTGGGTTGGCGTATTTCGAGATTAGGATTTGTCACTCCAATTGTCGGAGAGGTATCTCTGGGCCCACTCGGTAATGCACATCACTATAAGCCTTGCAAGCATTGTGACTAATGAGTTAGTTGCGGGATGATGTGTTACGGAACGAGTAAAGAGACTTGCCGGTAACGAGATTGAACTAGGTATCGAGATACCGACGATCAAATCTCGGGCAAGTAACATACCGGTGACAAAGGGAACAACGTATGTTGTTATGCGGTCTGACCGATAAAGATCTTCGTAGAATATGTGGGAGCCAATATGGGCATCCAGGTCCCGCTATTGGTTATTGACCGGAGACGTGTCTCGGTCATGTCTACATAGTTCTCGAACCCGTAGGGTCCGCACGCTTAACGTTACGATGACAGTTTTATTGAGTTTTGATGTACCGAAGGAGTTCGGAGTCCCGGATGAGATCGGGGATATGACGAGGAGTCTCGAAATGGTCGAGACGTAAAGATCGATATATTGGACGACTATATTCGGACTTCGGAAAGGTTCCAAGTGATTCGGGTATTTTTCGGAGTACCAGAGAGTTACGGGAATTCGTATTGGGCCTTAATGGGCCATACGGGAAAGGAGAGAAAGGCCTCAAAAGGTGGCCGCACCCCTCCCCATGGCCTGGTCCGAATTGGACTAGGGAAGGGGGGCACACCCTTCCTTCTTTCTCCTTCCCCCTTCCCTTCTCCTACTCCCACAAGGAAAGGAGGAGTCCTACTCCCGGTGGGAGTAGGACTCCCCCCTTTGGCGCGCCTCTTCCCTTGGCCGGCTGCCTCCTCCTTGCTCCTTTATATACGGGGGCACCCCATAGACACAACAATTGATCCTTGAGATCTCTTAGCCGTGTGCGGTGCCCCCCTCCACCATATTACACCTCGATAATACCGCTGCGGAGCTTAGGCGAAGCCCTGCGTCGGTGGAACATCATCATCGTCACCACGCCGTCGTGCTGACGAAACTCTCCCTCAACACTCGGCTGGATCGGAGTTCGAGGGACGTCATCGAGCTGAACTTGTGTAGAACTCGGAGGTGCCGTACGTTCGGTACTTGATCGGTCGGATCGTGAAGACGTACGACTACATCAACCGCGTTGTGATAACGCTTCCGCTGTCGGTCTATGAGGGTACGTAGACAACACTCACCCCTCTCGTTGCTATGCATCACCATGATCTTGGGTGTGCGTAGGAATTTTTTTGAAATTACTACGTTCCCCAACACCTCCGCCATCTCTGGGCAATGGGGGCGCCTCGTCATGGACCAGGCCTTCTTCCGCATCCTCGACGCCCCGATAAGATCCCTCGCGAGCGCTTCTTCCTATGCTTCTGGCACGCGCTTGGCCGCTGGACCTTGCTCAGATGCCGCCATGGCCGCGTCCTCATCATCAACCGGGATCTGACCCTTCTCCTTCTGTCGCCCCTGTCACGAGGGTCCTCCGCGGCGTGGTAATTCCTCTGGATTTCATCGATGACGAGTACGTCATCTACAATGGGGCCGTGCTCTGCGCTGCTGCCGACGTACAAGGTCACGTGCATGGAGACTGCCACTCGGGCCCCTTCAACATGGTTCTGGTGGCCACCAGATGGACACACCCAGTGCTAGCCCGGTCTACTCCTTAGAGACTGGTGAGGGGGAGATCTTCCCATTATGGCGAAACCATATATTGTCAGCAAGTTGCTCCCCACCACCCTCACCGGAAATGATGTTTACCGGTGGCTAAAAATGCCCATGGATGGCACACTCAAGTTCGATTTGGATAGCGAAACACTATTTGTGGTCAGGAGGCCTATTTTTAATGACATTCCCAGTTCCAGCATCCAGATCATCATGGGTGATCATGGTCGTGTTGGCTTCGCTGTATTTTCGTACCAGAGCCTGCAAATGTGGGAACACATGCTCAATAGACATGGTACTGCCATATGGGTGCCACGATAGACCGCTCACATGCATAGTATGCTTTGTTATGCTATTCTCAATATAGTAGGGTACTCCGAGGATGGTGATGCGCTTCTTCAAACAGTGTCCTTCGGTGAGCGTGCGGCCACCTACTCCTTCATACTTCAACTTGAGGATACTTCATTTGTAAAGCCCGTGCGGGCACACAGGTTGCCGACTAGTATATATAAAAGGTAAGGTTTATTACCTTCCTTTAAAGGGAAAGTCTCCAATAGTTTCCAAGGTTTCGAAACAAAGGAATAAGCACATAACTCTCTTTGTTGACAGCAGCGGAACACGACATACATGGTAGAATACGCGTGTACCTCTACGACAGCAGCAGAATTAGCGAGTGAGCATTTCTCTAGAGGCCCAGCCCGTGTATTCCTTCCTTCTTACGTATAATCTAGTAGGGCACAGCATCCGCTGTACTCATTTCCATTTTTCTCCACATGAGTCACGAGGTCAGCGGCGGTTGCGGCGAGATGGCCCTCGCCCCGGCCATCCGCAGACGGCGGGGCCACTTGAAGACGAGGACCACATCGGCGAGATCCTCGTCCGCCTCCTCCCGCTTCCCTCCTTCCTCGTCCGCGCCTCCACCATCTCTGGGCAATGGAGGCGCCTTGTCACGGACCAGGCCTTCTTCCACATCCTCGACGCCCCGATTAGATCCCTCGCGAGCGCTTATATCCCTATGCTTCTGGCACGCGCTTGGTCGCCGGACCTTGCTCAGATGCCGCCATGGCCGCGTCCTCATCATGAACCGGGATCTGACCCTTCTCCTTCTGTCACCCCTGTCATGAGGGGCCTCCGCGGCATGGTAATTCCTCTGAATTTCATCGATGACGAGTACGTCATCTACAATGGGGCCGTGCTCTGCGCTGTTGCTGACGTGCAAGGTCACGTGCATGGAGACTGCCACTCGGGCCGCTTCAACGTTGTTCTGGTGGCCACCAGATGGAGACACCCAGTGCTAGCCCAAGTCAACTCCTTAGAGACTGATGAGGGCGAGATCTTCCCATAATGGCGAAACCATGTATTATCAGCAAGTTGCTCCCCTCCACCCTCACGAGAAATGATGTTTACCGGTGGCTAAAAATGCCCCTAGATGGCACACTCAAGTTCGATTTGGATAGCGAAACACTATTTGTGGTCAGGAGGCCTATTTTTAATGACATTCCCAGTTCCAGCATCCAGATCATCATGGGTGATCATGGTCGTGTTGGCTTCGCTGTATTTTCGTACGAGAGCGTACAAATGTGGGAACACATGCTCAATTGACATGGTACTGCCATATGGGTGCCACGATAGACCGCTCACATGCATAGTATGCTTTGGTATGCTATGCTCAATATAGTAGGGTACTTTGAGGATGGTGATGCGCTTCTTCTAACAGTGTCCTTCGGTGGGCGTGCGGCCACCTACTCCTTCATACTTCAACTTGAGTCATTGGAGTGGACGAATCTTAATCAAAGATTTTTGGAATATTCCTACCATCCATTCGCATACTTCTATACTGCAAGTAATTGCTTATCTTTACATTACAGGAGATGCCTGAACATACTTATTTTGCATGCATGGTTGCCAAATGCCTTTACTGTGCTTTGAACTAATTGGTAGCAAATTAGATCAATATAATTAGTAGTTGTTTTTTTGTCTTATAACTCAATTGTATTTATCTGGAAAGATATCAAACTATTTTGACTAATGTGCACTATCATATCATTTCTTTGCTTACATCCTCTATATAAAGTCATTGTGGGGAACAACCTATTGGTCGGGTTGGTGGGGGTAAGGCGTGCGTGCGGCGGGAAGCGGGATTAGTCCCCATTCCTGGAATCCGATGTTTTCATCGTTTAAAGAAACATAAAAGAGATTGTGAAAATTTGTCAATCTGCTCAATATAACGTGTAGTCAAAGACACCTTCCTAGTAAATCTTTCACGTGAAATTTAAGCATACAAGGCTCTAAAGGGGACTCCATTGCATGTAGCAGGTTTCTTATGTAGTAAAAGATTTTCTATCGACAATATTACCGTAAACATATCAGTACATGTAGCATGTTTCTTGAGCCCGCCTATTGACAATACATACCAAGTTGCTGACATGTAAGAATACTCATATGGTATGCCAAATAGACCTTAGTTTGTTTCAGGATTGTGTTGTTGTTAAAGCTATTACTATTATCCATGCATAGAACAGACTCTTCTTCCCCATTTTAACATGTTGGCTGAGTTGTTCACTGAAAGCATAGAAATTTAGACTTGTGAGGCTCACAGTCAATTGTTATTTGTTAAGTTAGTGACACTATTGTCTTGGTTTTATGCACCCCTCCGTACTTTGTTTTGGACTGGATTCTCAGTGTTTGATATGGCGATGACAACCGAACCTTGCTGAAAGAGAAAATTCTTCATATGTCCATTAGCTAGCGAAAATTGTTCAATGGTTGAGGTGTCACCCCTTATATTTCCGTAACTTGAGGTGTCAATTGCTGTTCTACCATCTTGACAAACAATTATATTACGTTGTACAAACAATTATAAAAGTGTCACGATCATACTTTCGACATGCGTGAACATTTTCCAAAAATGTCAGCAACATTTTTTAATGGAATGAAACATTTTTCACATGACATACTATTCCCTCTCCATGTTGAATCATAAGGATACTTCATTTGTAAAGCCCGTGCGGGCACACAGGTTGCCGACTCGTATAAATAAAAGGTAAGATTCATTACCATCCTTTAAAGGGAAAGTCTTCAATAGTTTGCAAGGTGTTCAAAACAAAGCAATAAGCACATAACTCTCTTTGTTCACAGCAGCCGAACACGACATACATGGTAGAATACGCGTGTACCTCTACGAGAGCAGCAGAATTAGCGAGTGAGCATTTCTCTAGAGGCCCAGCCCGTGTATTCCTTCCTTCTTACGTATCATCCAATAGGGCATAGCCTCCGCTTTACTCATTTCCATTTTTCTTCACATGAGTCACGAGGGCAGCGGCGGTGGCGGCGAGATGGCCCTCCGCACCGGCCATCCGCAGACGGCGGGGCCACTGGAAGACGAGGACCACCTCGGCGAGATCCTCGTCCGCCTCCTCCCGCTGCCCTCCTTGCTTGTCCGCGCCTCTGCCATCTCTCGGCAATGGGGGCGCCTCGTCACGGACCAGGCCTTCTTCCACATCCTCGACGCCCCGATCATATCCCTCGCGAGCGCTTCTCCCTATGCTTCTGGCACGGGCTTGGTCGCTGGACCTTGCTCAGGTGCCGCCACGGCCGCGTCCTCATCATCAACCGGGATCTGACCCTTCTCCTTCTATCGCCCCTGTCACGAGGGGCCTCCTCGGTGTGGTAATTCCTTTGGATTTCATGGATGACGAGTACGTTATCTACAATGGGGCCGTGCTCTACGCTGTTGTCGACGTGCAAGGTCACGTGCATGGAGACTGCCACTTGGGCCCCTTCACCGTGGTTCTGGTGGCTACCAGATGGAGACACCCAGTGCTAGACCGGGTCTACTCCTTAGAGACTGGTGAGGGGGAGATCTTCCCATAATGGCGAAACCATGTATTGTCAGCAAGTTGCTCCCCTCCACCCTCACCAGAAATGATGTTTACAGGTGGCTCAAAATGCCCCTGGATGGAACACTCAAGTTCAATTTGGATAGCGAAACACTATTTGTGGTCAGGAGGCCTATTTTTAATGACATTCCCAGTTCCAGCATCCAGATCATCATGGGTGATCATGGTTGTGTTGGCTTCGCTGTATTTTCGTACCAGAGCCTACAAATGTGGGAACGCATGCTCAATAGACATGGTACTGCCATAAGGGTGCCACGATAGACCGCTCACATGCACAGTATGCTTTGGTATGGTATGCTCAATATAGTAGGGTACTCCGATGATGGTGATGTGCTTCTTCTAACAGTATCCTTCGGTGGGCGTGCGGCCATCTACTCCTTCATACCTAAACTTGAGTCATTGGAGTGGACGAATCTTAATCAAAGAATTTTGGAGTATTTCTACCATCCGTTCGCATACTTCTATACTGCAGGTAATTGCTTATCTTTACATTCCAGGAGTTGCCTGAACATACTTTTTTTGCTTGCATGGTTGCCCAATGCCTTTGCTGTGCTTTGAACTAATTGGTAGCAAATTAGATCAATATAATTAGTAGTTGTGTTTTTTGTGTTTTATAACTCAATTGTATTTATCTTGAAAGACATCAAACTATTTTGACTAATGTGCACTATCATATCATTTCTTTGCTTACATCCTCTATATCAAGTCATTGTGGGGAACAACCTGTTGGTCGGGTTGGTGGGGGTATGGCGTGCGTGCGGCTGGAAGCGGGTTTAGTCCCCATTCCTGGAATCTGATGTTTTCATCCTTTAAAGAAACATAAAACAGATTGTGAAAATTAGTCAATCTGCAAAATATAACGTATAGTCAAAGACACCTTCCTAGTAAATCTTACACCTGAAATTTAAGCATACAAGGCTCTCAAGGGGACTTCGTTCCATGTAGCTGGTTTCTTATGTAGTAAAAGGTTTTCAATCGACAATATTACCGTAAAGATATCAGTAAATGTAGAAGGTTTCTTGAGCCCGCCTATTGATGCTATATTAGGAGTAACTGACAAAACATACCAAGTTGCTGACATGTAAGAATACTCATATGGTATGCCAAATAGACCTTAGTTTGTTTCAGGATTGTGTTGTTGTTAAAGCTATTACTATTATCCATGCATGGAACATCCTCTTCTTCCCCATTTTAACATGTTGACTGAGTGGTTCACTGAAAGCATAGAAATTTAGACTTGTGAGCCTGACAGTCAATTGTTATTTGTTAAGTTAGTGACACTATTGTCTTGGTTTTATGAACCCCTCCGTACTTTGTTTTGGACTGGATTCTCAGTGTTTGATATGGCGATGACAACCGAACCTTGCTAAAGGAGAAAATTCTTCATATGTCCATTAGCTAGCGAAAATTGTTCAATGGTTGAGGTGTCACCCCTTATATTTCCCTAAGTTGAGGTGTCAATTGCTGTTCTATCATCTTGACAAACAATTATATTACGTTGTACAAACAATTATAAAGTGTCACGATCATATTTTCGAAATGCGTGAACATTTTTCAAAAATGTCAGCAACATTATTTTAATGGAATGAAACATTTTTTACATGACATACTATTCCCTCTCCATGTTGAATCATAAGGATACTTCATTTGTAAAGCCCGTGCGGGCACACAGGTTGCCGACTCGTATATATAAAAGGTAAGATTCATTACCTTCCTTTAAAGGGAAAGTCTTAAATAGTTTGCAAGGTGTTCAAAACAAAGCAATAAGCACATACTCTCTTTGTTCACAGCAGCAGAACACGACATACATGGTAGAATACGCGTGTACCTCTACGACAGCAGCAGAATTAGCGAGTGAGCATTTCACTAGAGGCCCAGCCCGTGTATTCCTTCCTTCTTACGTATCATCCAGTAGGGCATAGCCTCCGCCTTACTCATTTCCATTTTTCTTCACATGAGTCACGAGGGCAACGGCGGTGGGGGCGAGATGGCCCTCCGCACCGGCCAACCGCAGACGGCGGGGCCACTGGAAGACGAGGACCACCTCGGCGAGATCCTCGTCCGCCTCCTCCCGCTGCCCTCCTTCCTCGTCCGCGGCTCCGCCATCTCTGGGCAATGGGGGCGCCTCGTCATGGACTAGGCCTTCTTCCACATCCTGGACGCCCCGATCAGATCCCTCGCGAGCGCTTCTCCCTATGCTTCTGGCACGCGCTTGGTCGCTGGACCTTGCTCAGGCGCCGCCATGGCCGCGTCCTCATCATCAACCGGGATCTGACCCTTCTCCTTCTGTCACCCCTGTCATGAGGGGCCTCCGTGGCATGGTAATTCCTTTGGATTTCATCGATGATGAGTACGTTATCTACAATGGGGCCGTGCTCTACGCTGTTGCCGACGTGCGAGGTCACGTGCATGGAGACTGCCACTCGGGCACCTTCAACGTGGTTCTGGTGGCCACCAGATGGAGACACCCAGTGCTAGCCCGGGTCTACTCCTTAGAGACTGGTGAGGGGGAGATCTTCCCATAATGGCGAAACCATGTATTGTCAGCAAGTTGCTCCCCTCCACCCTCACCCGAAATGATGTTTACCGGTGGCTAAATATTCCCCTAGATGGCACACTCAAGTTCAATTTGGATAGCGAAACACTATTTGTAGTAAGGAAGCCTACAGTTCCAGCACCGAGATCATCATGGGTGATCATGGTCGTGTTGGCTTCGCTGTATTTTCGTACCAGAGCCTACAAATATGGGAACACATGCTCAATAGACATGGCACTGCCATATGGGTGCCACGATAGACCGCTCACATGCATAGTATGCTTTGGTATGCTGTGCTGAATATAGTAGGGTACTCCGAGGATGGTGATGCAGTTCTTCTAACAGTGTCCTTCGGTGGGTGTGCGTCCACCTACTCCTTCATACTTCAACTTGAGTCATTGGAGTGGACGAATCTTAATCAAAGATTTTTGGAGTATTCCTACCATCCGTTCGCATACTTCTATACTGCAGGTAATTGCTTATCTTTACATTACAGGAGTTGCCTGAACATACTTATTTTGCATGCATGGTTGCCCAATGCCTTTACTGTGCTTTGAACTAATTGGTAGCAAATTAGATCAATATAATTAGTAGTTGTGTTTTTTGTGTTTTATAACTCAATTGTATTTATCCTGAAAGACATCAAACTATTTTGACTAATGTGCACTATCATATCATTTCTTTGCTTACATCCTCTATATAAAGTCATTGTGGGGAACAACCTGTTGGTCGGGTTGGTGGCGGTATGGCGTGCGTGCGGCGGGAAGCGGGTTTATTCCCCATTCCTGGAATCCGATGTTTTCATCGTTTAAAGAAACATAAAACAGATTGTGAAAATTAGTCAATCTGCTCAATATAATGTGTAGTCAAAGACACCTTCCTAGTAAATCTTACACCTGAAATTTAAGCATTCAAGGCTCTGAAGGGGACTCCGTTGCATGTAGCAGGTTTCTTATGTAGTAAAAGATTTTCTATCGACAATATTACCGTAAACATATCAGTACATGTAGCATGTTTCTTGAGCCCGCCTATTGATGATATATTAGGAGTAATTGACAACACATACCAAGTTGCTGACATGTAAGAATACTCATATGGTATGCCAAATTGACCTTAGTTTGTTTCAGGATTGTGTTGTTGTTAAAGCTATTACTATTATCCATGCATAGAACATCCTCTTCTTCCCCATTTTAACATGTTGACTGAGTGGTTCACTGAAAGCATAGAAATTTAGACTTGTGAGGCTGACGGTCAATTGTTATTTGTTAAGTTAGTGACACTATTGCCTTTGTTTTATGCACCCCTCCGTACTTTGTTTTGGACCGGATTCTCAGTGTTTGATATGGCGATGACAATCGACCCTTGTTAAAGTAGAAATTTTTTCATATGTCCATTAGCTAGCGAAAATTGTTCAATGGTCGAGGTGTCACCCCTTATATTTCCCTAAGTTGAGCTGTCAATTGCTGTTCTATCATCTTGACAAACAATTATAAGACGTTTTACAAACAATTATAAAAGTGTCTTGATCATATTTTTGAAATGCGTGAACATTTTTCAAAAATGTCAGCAACTTTTTTTAATGGAATGAAATATTTTTCACATGACATACTATTCCCTCTCCATGTTGAATCGTAAGGATACTTCATTTGTAAAGCCCGTGCGGGCACACAGGTTGCCGACTAGTATATATAAAAGGTAAGATTCATTAATTTCCTTTAAAGTGAAAGTCTCCAATAGTTTGCAAGGTGTTCAAAACAAAGCAATAAGCACATAACTCTCCTTGTTGACAGCAGCAGAACACGACATACATGGTAGAATACGCGCGTACCTCTACGACAGCAGCAGAATTAGCGAGTGAGCATTTCTCTAGAGGCCCAACCCGTGTATTCCTTCCTTCTTACGTATCACCCAGTAGGGCACAGCCTCCTCTTTACTCATTTCCATTTTTCTTCACATGAGTCACGAGGGCAGCGGCGGTGGCGGCGAGATGGCCCTCCGAACCGGCCATCCGCGGACGGCGGGGCAACTGGAAGACGAGGACCACCTCGGCGAGATCCTCGTCCGGTTCCTCCAGCTGCCCTCCTTGCTCGTCCGTGCCTCTGCCATCTCTGGGCAATGGGGGCACCTCGTCATGGACCAGGCCTTCTTCCGCATCCTCGACGCCTCGATAAGATCCCTCGCGAGCGCTTCTCCCTATGCTTCTGGCACGCGCTTGGCCGCTGGACCTTGCTCAGATGCCGCCATGGCCGCGTCTTCATCATCAACCGGGATCTGACCCTTCTCCTTCTGTCGCCCCTGTCACGAGGGTCCTCCGCGGCGTGGTAATTCCTCTTGATTTCATCGATGACGAGTACGTCATCTACAATGGGGCCGTGCTCTGCGCTGCTGCCGACGTACAAGGTCACGTGCATGGAGACTGCCACTCGGGCCCCTTCAACATGGTTCTGGTGGCCACCAGATGGAGACACCCAGTGCTAGCCCGGTCTACTCCTTAGAGACTGGTGAGGGGGAGATCTTCCCATTATGGCGAAACCATATATTGTCAGCAAATTGCTCCCCTCCACCCTCACTGGAAATGATGTTTACCGGTGGCTAAAAATGCCCCTGGATGGCACACTCAAGTTCGATTTGGATAGCGAAACACTATTTGTGGTCAGGAGGCCTATTTTTAATGATATTCCCAGTTCCAGCATCCAGATCATCATGGGTGATCATGGTCGTGTTGGCTTCGCTGTATTTTCGTACCAGAGCCTACAAATGTGGGAACACATGCTCAATAGACATGGCACTGCCATATGGGTGCCACGATAGACCGCTCACATGCATAATATGCTTTGGTATGCTATGCTCAATATAGTAGGGTACTTCGAGGATGGTGATGCGCTTCTTCTAATAGTGTCCTTCGGTGGGTGTGCGGCCACCTACTCCTTCATACTTCAACTTGAGTCATTGGAGTGGACGAATCTTAATCAAAGATTTTTGGAGTATTCCTACCATCCGTTCGCATACTTCTATACTACAGGTAATTGCTTATCTTTACATTACAGGAGTTGCCTGAACATACTTATTTTGCATGCATGGTTGCCCAATGCCTTTACTGTGCTTTGAACTAATTGGTAGCAAATTAGATCAATATAATTAGTAGTTGTGTTTTTTGTGTTTTATAACTCAATTGTATTTATCTGGAAAGATATCAAACTATATTGACTAATTTGCACTATCATATCATTTCTGTGCTTACATCCTCAATATAAGTCATTGTGGGGAACAACCTATTGGTCGGGTTGGTGTGGATATGGCATGCGTGAGGCGGGAAGCGGGTTAGTCCCAAGTCCTGGCATCCGATGTTTTCATCGTTTAAAGAAACATAAAACAGATTGTGAAAATTAGTCAATCTGCTCAATATAACGTGTAGTCAAACACACCTTCCTAGTAAATCTCACACCTGAAATTTAAGCATACAAGGCTCTAAAGGGGACTCCATTGCATGTAGCGGGTTTCTTATGTAGTAAAAGAATTTCTATTGACAATATTACTGTAAAGATATCATTACATGTAGCAGGTTTCTTGAGCCCGGCTCTTGATGCTATATTAGGGGTAATTGACAGTACATACCAAGTTGCTGACATGTAAGAATACTCAGATGGTATGCCAAATAGACCTTAGTTTATTTCAGGGTTTTGTTGTTTTTAATGCTATTACTGTTATCCATGCGTAGACCATCCTCTTCTTCCCCATTTTAACATGTTGACTGAGTGGTTCACTGAAAGCATAGAAAATTTAGACTTGTGAGGGTGACAGTCAATTGTTATTTGTTAAGTTAGTGACACTATTGTCTTGGTTTTATGCAACCGTTTGTACTTTGTTTTGGACTGGATTCTCAGTGTTTGATAAGGCGATGACAACCGACGGTTGTTAAAGGAGAAAATTCTTCATATGTCCATTAGCTAGCAAAAATTGTTCAATGGTTGAGGTGTCACCTCATATTTCCCTAAGTTGACGTGTCCACTACTGTTCTATCATCTTGACATTTTTTGTGTGTAAATTTCCCATCTGTTCTTATCCTCTCTTGACATTAGATATTTTTCCCAGTGCTACGCATTTGACATTTTTCATAAATGCAATAAACATATTTTCAAAGATGCAAACATAGTTAAGAGGCAAAACATTTTCTAGGAAAGTCATTCACTTTTTTTGAACGGTACAATATTTATTATTAACGTACATGATTTTTAAATGTCATGAACATTTTGTGGAAGGGGAAAACATTCTATTTAAATGTCACAACCATTTTTTTGAATGAAACGATACATTTTTTTTGTATTTATGAGAACATATTTTTTACATTGTACGAATAGTTGTAAAGCGAGTCACAAACATATTTCGACATGCATTAACAGTTTTCATACATGACATGAAACTTTTTTTCTTACCTCATATCCCTCTCCATGTTGGATCATTAGGATACTTCATTTGGGACGCTTTCTTTCTTTCAAGGTACGTAGGGACATCCTAAACAAGAAGAAAAACAAGTATCACATATACAAGAGGTTTGAAAAGCAGATAACGCATCAAAATGCAAAATCTCAGTTATAACATGTTCCCAAAGATGAACATAGTTTGGCTAAGGAATTAATGACATCTCTTCACGTTACAAGAAGATCATTTATTTAATTTTGCGTCCCAGCACAACGTGTCGAAGAGCCAGCTATCTCAGTACCGCGATGTTCTGGGAGCACCGAAACGGCAAACCGTTTAACACTGACTCCCACATGACCCATCGCTCTAAAGTCAAGCTCCGAGTAAGCAATCAAAAACATGTACATTGTCTATTACATACGTGTGCTCCCTCGGAATCAGCCATCTATGCTGTCACACACACACACACACACACACACACACACACACACACACACACACACACACACACACACAGTGGGAAAGAATGAATGAATCATTCATTCTTTCAGGCTGTGGTTATTCTTCCAGGGTGTGGCAGTTCGAGAGCTATGGTACGTGTCGTGTGGGAACACTGGGTGTAGGTGATGCAGATCCACAATCAAGAGGGACCAGACACATACACACTGATGACGAGGTTGCACATCTATGATGGTTTCTTGCTCATCTATAGTGGGACGACCGTTGAGCCTGGCATCTACAACCAGTGGGTTGCGCCTCAACATGTGGCGCACGACATCTGAGTGCCCATGGTAGCCATGTACACGACATCAAGCACAAATTGTGTACTAGTCTAAGCACCAGTGGGTCCTACCCTTTCAAGTACGGGGAGTACATGAAGCACCACGACTAGTCTAGCTGAATAGAATCGTAGTGGACCAACGACATACTCTACATTAAGCACTGAGAAGATCGGCAACATGTGTATTGTTATTGCATCATGGAGTAGCATGCACATTTAGACTAGAGGCCCTATGTATATTACTTACCACTAGTTGAATAAAAATTCTTGCTTTTTGTGTACGTAATGTGAGTTACAATTGGAAATCTAGCTGCGATAATGCCCATATTAAGATATGAACATTTCTTGTTATGCGAGAGAAATGGTCAGATTTGACTAGTGTTTATCAATTCGTTACCTTAAGGAAACAATAAGACAACCACAACTTACTATATATATCACATGTTTATTTTTGTCTGAGTTGTTGTGGGCCTTTGCTCATACCATGGGCCTGAAATTGGGAGTTCATATGCTGCATAGCGCACAGAGAGGGGAATTCAACAGTTGCATTAGATAGGTGCTAATATGCAAGATATATTCTATTTACCTCATCAAGATCTCACCACTAATCACTGATATATTTGCTTGTCATGTTGTAAGACATGACATCCGGATCTTGCTTTTTCCGTTCTCTACCACAGGCAAGGATATGTCGAGTCCTATGCTACATTGGCAATAGAGAGGTGAATTCTGACGTCAGATTTAATCGGTGCCAACATGCAAGATATATTCGCTTGTTGCATTCAAGATATTTTCTCTTATTGCATACAAGATATGACATGACGATCTGGTTAATGCTCACTAATATATTTTCTTGTCGTCATGAAATATTACAGCCATATTTAGCTCCTGTTTCCTAGCTCTCTATCTTAGGTATACTGCTAACTCTCTATCTTATTGACGTCATCAGCTAGCTGCAAATTGCTATATAAACTAGACCATTTTGTAGCTTCCAGTCGTCCAATACATTCTCATACAAACCAGTAGCTCTCGTCCAACTAGACCTACATTGTAATCGTGTATTACATTCGACGACTATTGTAAGACTAACTGTTAGAACATTTTCTTGAATGGTATGAACTTTTCCTTAAATTACATCTAAATTTTCTTACAGTTAAATCAAAATTAAAAAATGTCATGATTTTTTTGTTGAAACGGTTAACATTTTATTAAATATTACAAACATTTTTTCAATGAGACGAAATATTTTTTTTGAGATTATGAGAACACCTTTTATTACGTTGTGCAGACAATTATAAAAGTGCCACAATCATATTTTCAAAATGCGTAAACATTTTTCAAAAATGACAGGAACATTTTTGTAATGGAATGAAACATGTTTTACATGATATACTATTCCCTCCCATGTTGAATCATAAGGATACTTCATTTCGAAAGCTTTTATGTCTTTCCTGGTATGTACATCCCGTGCAAGATTACTAGCAAGTATCACATATACAAGGGAGCTGAAGAGTAATTATTGCCTCAAAATGCAAAATCTCATTTCAAACATTTTCCCAAAATTGAACATTTTTAGCTAAGAAGTATATATATGTCTCCACATTGGAACAAGGTCATTTTTTTATTTTGCGTCAACAGAATCTTGATCTGTGCAGAGCTAGTACAACGTGCCAGAGAACCAACTATTTCGATACCGTGATGGCGTGTAGACGTTCTGGGCGCACCAAAATGGCAAGCCCTTTAACACCGATACCCACACCAACCGTCACTCTAAAGCTAGGATACAAGTAAGCAATAAAAAACCAAGTACACGTTCTATGACATACATGCGCTCCCTCCAAACCAGCCATCCATGTCTTCACACACACACACACACACACACGCACACGCACACGCACACGCACACGCACACGCACACACACGCACGCACGCACGCACGCACGCACACACACACACACACACACACACACATGCACGCACGCACGCACGCACACGCACACTCACACACATCAATGAATGAATCGTTCCAATTCTTTTCACGGTCGTAGCTACTCATCCAGGGTGCGGCACTTCGAGAGGCATGGCTATGTGCCGTTTGGGACCTTAGGATCGTTGGTGATGCAGTTGCACAACTAGGAGGGAGCCACACACTCGATGATGGTGACGTTGCACATCTACAGTGATGTCTTGCGCTTCTACAGTGGGATGGCAATTGAGGCTGACCTATACAACCGGTGGTTCCTCCTCAACGTGGTGGACACAGAGCACAAGTTTACACCAGTTTAACCACCTGTTGGTCCTATTACTTCAAGTTCGGGCCCCACAACCAGTCCAGCTGCATGGACTCGCTATGCATAAACGTCGTGCTCTACACTTAGAACTGAGAAGATGGGTAAATTTTTTACACCAAATGCCCGGTGTATATTTATTACCACTAGTTGAATTGAAATTCTTGCTTGAGTGTATGTAATGTGAGTTACAATTGGATATCGAGATGTGATAATGCCCTTATGAAGATGTGAACATTACTTGCGATGTGAGATACAATGGTGTGAATCTATTAGTGTTTATTAGGTCCTCATATTAAGGAAATCATAAGTTACTATATAGTTTGGTCTGAGCTGTCATGGGACTTTGCCCATACCATGGTCCGGAAATTCGGAGTTGATATGCGGCCCATCCCACAGAGAGGGGAATTTAATGGTTGGATTTGATAGGTGCTAAAATGTTGTATATATTTTCTTTATGACATCAAAATTTCACTACTGATCGCTGATATATTTGATTGCCGTGTTGTAAGACATGACATCCAGATCTAGCTTTTTTTTGTTAATTCTCTACCACAGGCCATGACTTGCCGGGTGCTATGCTACATTGGAAACAGAGAGGTGAATTCCAAATTCCGATTTAATAGATGCTAGTATCCAAGATATATTCCCTTGTTGCATGCAAGATATTTCACTTATCTCAAATAAGATATGACATGAAGATATGGCTACTGCTCACTAATGTATTTTCTTCTCGTCATGTAAGATATGATAGTCATATCCAAGTACTATTTACTGGTTCCATATCTTAGGTGTACTGCCAGCTCTCTATCTTAGGGATGTCATTAGCTAGCCGCAAGTTATAAACTAGAAAATTCCATAGCTTATAGTCATTCTATAAATGGATGGAAACCACCAGTATCGAAGGTTAGTAAGATAAAGAACCTGTGTTGTTAACACCTTGGATATTGAATGTCTCCATGTTCTCATCATGGATGATTACGCATTGCATCCCTTCTTACAATCAGAGTCCTAAAATATTTCAACTATTGAGGTATTGAGGTTATTATGAATTCTAAGAATCATTGTGCAATTTATTATGACATATTCAGTTGCAACTTGCATATGATAACAACACATATATTATTATGTTCATCTGGAGCACCTTGACTTCTGAAGTAATTGATTTTTTATTAAATAAATATATATATAATACATAATATAATATGAAGTTATCTTATTTACCCATGCTCCAAACTTATTTACATGAGCCTAATTGGGTTGATGCCTTTTCATCTTTAGCAACTTTTGTGCAAGGTCCCCTGCAGGGCTTGGAATTCGTGGAAGCTATATTTTATTGTTACATACTAGAATATAGACACGTCTTTAAGTAACTTTGGTAGCTTACTATATTTAATATATTCCATATCATTAACATTGGATTTAGGAACATGTTGTGGACATGCTTTTCACTTACTAACGCTTGGCACATATGAATGTCTATGATTTGCTTAAAGAAGTGATGGTATATCCTTTTTGGTTATTTCTAATTTTTTCGTATCATACAAATATTTTTAAGAACATTCAGCTAGTGATTACATGCATTGATGCCATCCTTGGAAAATTATGGAGTGATTAAACACAAAATGCTCGAGTATTGCATTAATTTGATATTTTCTATATACACATTGAAGTTGAATTTCATTTTTAGTACTTAATTAGTAGCTTGTGTTGGGAATCGTAGCATAATTTAAAATTTTCCTACGCTCACCAAGATGCATCTATGGAGTCTACTAGCAACGAGGGGAAAGGAGTGCATCTACATACCCTTGTAGATCGCGAGCGGAAGCGTTCCAATGAACGTGGATGACGGAGTCGTACTCGCCGTGATCCAAATCACCGATGACCGAGTGCCGAACGGACGGCACCTCCGCGTTCAACACACGTACGGTGCAGCGACGTCTCCTCCTTCTTGATCCAGCAAGGGGGGAGGAGAGGTTGATGGAGATCCAGCAGCACGACGGCGTGGTGGTGGATGTAGCGGCTCTCCGGCAGGGCTTCGCCAAGCTTCTGCGAGAGAGAGAGAGAGGTGTTGCAGGGGAGGAGGGAGGCGCCCAAGGCTGTTGTGTTGCTGCCCTCCCTCCCCCGCCTTTATATAGGCCCCTGGGGGGGGTGCGCCAGCCCCAAGAGATGGGATCTCAAGGGGGAGGGCGGCGGCCAAGTGGGGGGAAGGGTGCCTTGCCCCCCAAGGCAAGGGGGAAACTCCCCCCCTATGGTTTCCAACCCTAGGCGCATGGGGGGAGGCCCAAGGGGGGCGCCCCAGCCCACTAGGGGCTGGTTCCCTTCCACTTTCAGCCCACGGGGCCCTCCGGGACAGGTGGCCCCACCCGGTGGACCCCCGGGACCCTTCCGGTGGTCCCGGTACAATACCGATAACCCCCGAAACTTTCCCGGTGGCCGAAACTGGACTTCCTATATATAATTCTTCACCTCCGGACCATTCAGGAACCTCTCGTGACGTCCGGGATCTCATCCGGGACTCCGAACAACTTTCGGGTTTCCGCATACATATATCTCTACAACCCTAGCGTCACCGGACCTTAAGTGTGTAGACCCTACGGGTTCGGGAGACATGCAGACATGACCGAGACGCCTCTCCGGTCAATAACCAACAGCGGGATCTGGATAGCCATGTTGGCTCCCACATGCTCCACGATGATCTCATCGGATGAACCACGGTGTCGAGGATTCAATCAATCCGTATGCAATTCCCTTTGTCAATCGGTATGTTACTTGCCCGAGATTCGATCGTCGGTATCCCAATACCTTGTTCAATCTCGTTACCGGCAAGTCTCTTTACTCGTACCGCAATGCATGATCTCGTGACTAACGCCTTAGTCACATTGAGCTCATTATGATGATGCATTACCGAGTGGGCCCAGAGATACCTCTCCGTCACACGGAGTGACAAATCCCAGTCTCGATCCGTGCCAACCCAACAGACACTTTCGGAGATACCCGTAATGCACCTTTATAGTCACCCAGTTACGTTGTGACGTTTGGCACACCCAAAGCACTCCTACGGTATCCGGGAGTTGCACGATCTCATGGTCTAAGGAAAAGATACTTGACATTGGAAAAGCTCTAGCAAACGAAACTACACGATCTTTTATGCTATGGTTAAGTTGGGTCTTGTCCATCACATCATTCTCCTAATGATGTGATCCCGTTATCAATGACATCCAATGTCCATAGTCAGGAAACCATGACTATCTGTTGATCAACGAGCTAGTCAACTAGAGGCTTACTAGGGACACGTTGTGGTCTATGTATTCACACATGTATTACGATTTCCGGACAATACAATTATAGCATGAATAATAGACTATTATCATGAACAAAGAAATATAATAATAACCATTTATTATTGCCTCTAGGGCATATTTCCAACAGTCTCCCACTTGCACTAGAGTCAATAATCTAGTTACATTGTGATGAATCGAACACCCATTGCGTCCTAGTGTTGATCATGTTTTCCCCTAGGGAGAGGTTTAGTCAACGGATCTGTTACATTCAGGTCCGTGTGTACTTTACAAATATCTATGTCTCCATTTTGATCAATTTCACGAATGGAGTTGAAGCGACGCTTGATATGCCTGGTCTTCCTGTGAAACCTGGGCTCCTTCGCAAGGGCAATAGCTCCAGTGTTGTCACAGAAGAGAGTTATCGGGCCCGACACATTGGGAGTCACCCCTAGGTCGGTAATGAACTCCTTCATCCAGACTGCTTCCTGTGCTGCCTCCGAGGCTGCCATGTATTCCGCTTCACATGTAGATCCCGCCACGACGCTTTGCTTGCAACTGCACCAGCTTACTGCTCCTCCATTCAAAATATACACGTATCCGGTCTGTGACTTCGAGTCATCCAGATCTGTGTCGAAGCTAGCGTCGACGTAACTCTTTACGACGAGCTCTTCGTCACCTCCATAAACGAGAAACATATCCTTAGTCCTCTTCAGGTACTTCAGGATATTCTTGACCGCTGTCCAGTGTTCCTTGCCGGGATTACTTTGGTACCTTCCTACCAAACTTACGGCAAGGTTTACATCAGGTCTGGTACACAGCATGGCATACATAATAGACCCTATGGCCGAGGCATAGAGGATGACACTCATCTCTTCTATATCTTCTGCCGTAGTCGGGCATTGAGCCGTGCTCAATTGCACACCTTGCAATACAGGTAAGAACCCCTTCTTGGACTGATCCATACTGAACTTCTTCAATATCTTGTCAAGGTATGTACTCTGTGAAAGACCAATGAGGCGTCTTGATCTATCTCTATAGATCTTGATGCCTAATATATAAGCAGCTTCTCCAAGGTCCTTCATTGAAAAACACTTATTCAAATAGGCCTTTATACTTTCCAAGAATTCTATATCATTTCCCATCAATAGTATGTCATCCACATATAATATGAGAAATGCTACAGAGCTCCCACTCACTTTCTTGTAAACACAGGCTTCTCCATAAGTCTGTGTAAACCCAAACGCTTTGATCATCTCATCAAAGCGAATGTTCCAACTCCGAGATGCTTGCACCAGCCCATAGATTGAGCGCTGGAGCTTGCATACTTTGTTAGCATTCTTAGGATCGGCAAAACCTTCCGGCTGCATCATATACAATTCTTCCTTAAGGAAGCCGTTAAGGAATGCTGTTTTGACGTCCATCTGCCATATCTCATAATCATAGTATGCGGCAATTGCTAACATGATTCGGACGGACTTTAGCTTCGCTACGGGTGAGAAAGTCTCATCGTAGTCAACCCCTTGAACTTGTCGAGAACCCTTAGCGATAAGTCGAGCTTTGTAGATGGTCACATTACCATCCGCGTCCGTCTTCTTCTTAAAGATCCATTTGTTTTCTATGGCTCGCCGCTCAACGGGCAAGTCAGTCAAAGTCCATACTTTGTTTTCATACATGGATTCTATCTCGAATTTCATGGCTTCTAGCCATTTGTCGGAATCCGGGCCCGCCATCGCTTCTTCATAGTTCGAAGGTTCACCGTTGTCTAACAACATGATTTCCAGGACAGGGTTGCCGTACCACTCTGGTGAGGAACGTGTCCTTGTGGACCTACGAAGTTCAGTAACTTGATCCGAAGCTTCATGATCATCATCATTAACTTCCTCTCCAGTCGGTATAGGCACCACAGGAACATTTTCCCGCGCTGCGCTACTTTCCGGTTCGGAAGGGGTGACTATCACCTCATCAAGTTCCACTTTCCTCCCACTCAATTCTTTCGAGAGAAACTCCTTCTCCAGAAAGGACCCGTTCCTGGCAACGAAGATTTTGCCTTCGGATCTGAGGTAGAAGGTATACCCAATAGTTTCCTTAGGGTATCCTATGAAGACGCATTTTTCCGACTTGGGTTCGAGCTTTTCAGGTTGAAGTTTCTTGACAAAAGCATCGCATCCCCAAACTTTTAGAAACGACAGCTTAGGTTTCTTCCCAAACCATAATTCATACGGTGTCGTCTCAACGGATTTCGACGGAGCCCTATTTAAAGTGAATGCGGCAGTCTCTAAAGCATAGCCCCAAAATGAGAGCGGTAAATCGGTAAGAGACATCATAGATCGCACCATATCCAATAGAGTGCGATTACGACGTTCGGACACACCATTTCTCTGAGGTGTTCCAGGCGGCGTGAGTTGTGAAACTATTCCACATTTCCTTAAGTGTGTACCAAATTCGTGACTTAAATATTCTCCACCACGATCTGATCATAAGAATTTTATTTTCCTGTCACGTTGATTCTCAACCTCACTCTGAAATTCTTTGAACTTTTCAAAGGTTTCAGACTTGTGTTTCATCAGGTAGACATATCCATATCTACTTAAATCATCAGTGAGAGTGAGAACATAACGATATCCTCCGCGAGCCTCAACACTCATTGGACCACACACATCGGTATGTATGATTTCCAATAAGTTGGTTGCTCGCTCCTTTGTTCCGGAGAACGGAGTCTTGGTCATCTTACCCATGAGGCATGGTTCGCACGTGTCAAATGGTTCGTAATCAAGAGACTCCAAAAGTCCATCTGCATGGAGCTTCTTCATGCGCTTGACACCAATGTGACCAAGGCGGCAGTGCCACAAGTATGTGGGACTATCGTTATCAACTTTACATCTTTTGATATTCACACTATGAACATGTGTAACATCACGTTCGAGATTCATCAAAAATAAACCATTGACCAGCGGGGCATGACCATAAAACATCTCTCTCAAATAAATAGAACAACCATTATTCTCGGATTTAAATGAGTAGCCATCTCGAATTAAACGAGATCCAGACACAATGTTCATGCTCAAAGCTGGCACTAAATAACAATTATTTAGGTTTAAAACTAATCCCGTGGGTAGATGCAGAGGTAGCGTGCCGACGGCGATCACATCGACCTTGGAACCATTCCCGACGCGCATCGTCACCTCGTCCTTTGCCAGTCTCCGTTTATTCCGTAGTTCCTGATTTGAGTTACAAATATGAGCAACCGCACCGGTATCAAATACCCAGGAGCTACTACGAGTACTGGTAAGGTACACATCAATTACTTGTATATCACATATACCTTGGGTGTTGCCGGCCTTCTTCTTGTCCGCTAAATATTTGGGGCAGTTCCGCTTCCAGTGACCACTTCCCTTGCAATAAAAGCACTCAGTCCCGGGCTTGGGTCCATTCTTTGACTTCTTCCCAGTAACTGGTTTACCGGGCGCGGCAACTCCCTTGCCGCCCTTCTTGAAGTTCTTCTTACCCTTGCCCTTCTTGAACTTGGTGGTTTTATTCACCATCAACACTTGATGTTCTTTTCTGATCTCCCCTTCCGCTGATTTCAGCATTGAATATACCTCGGGAATGGTCTTTTCCATCCCCTGCATATTGTAGTTCATCACAAAGCTCTTGTAGCTTGGTGGAAGCGACTGGAGGATTCTGTCAATGACCGCGTCATCCGGGAGATTAACTCCCAGCTGAGACAAACGGTTGTGCAACCCAGACATTCTGAGTATGTGCTCACTAACAGAACTGTTCTCCTCCATTTTACAGCTGAAGAACTTGTCGGAGACATCATATCTCTCGACCCGGGCATGAGCTTGAAAAACCAGTTTCAGCTCCTCGAACATCTCATATGCTCCATGTTTCTCAAAACGCTTTTGGAGACCCGGTTCTAGGCTGTAAAGCATGCCGCACTGAACGAGGGAGTAATCATCAGCACGTGATTGCCAAGAGTTCATAACATCTTGGTTCTGTGGGATTGGTGCATCACCTAGCGGTGCTTCTAAGACATAATCATTCTTGGCTACTATAAGGATGAGCCTCAGGTTCCGGACCCAGTCCGTATAGTTGCTGCCATCATCTTTCAGCTTGGTTTTCTCTAGGAACGCGTTGAAATTGAGGACAACGTTGGCCATTTGATCTACAAGACATAGTGTAAAGATTTTAGACCCAAGTTCATGATAATTGAGTTCATCTAATCAAATTATTTAATGAACTCCCACTCAGAGAGATATCCCTCTCGTCATCTAAGTGAAACATGATCCGAGTTCAACTAGGCCGTGTCCGATCATCATGTGAGACGGACTAGTCAAAATCGGTGAACATCTCCATGTTAATCGTATCTTCTATACGACTCATGCTCGACCTTTCGGTCCTCCGTGTTCCGAGGCCATGTCTGTACATGCTAGGCTCGTCAAGTCAACCTAAGTGTATTGCGTGTGTTCCGAGGCCATGTCTGTACATGCTAGGCTCGTCAACACCCGTTGTATTCGAACGTAAGAATCTATCACACCCGATCATCACGTGGTGCTTCGAAACGACGAACCTTCGCAACGGTGCACAGTTAGGGTGAACACTTTCTTGAAATTATTATAAGGGTTCATCCTACTTGCTACCGTCGTTCTAAGCAAATAAGA
Organism: Aegilops tauschii subsp. strangulata; assembly: GCF_002575655.3. Taxonomy (NCBI): domain Eukaryota; kingdom Viridiplantae; phylum Streptophyta; class Magnoliopsida; order Poales; family Poaceae; genus Aegilops; species Aegilops tauschii. The sequence goes on from NW_027332721.1 coordinate 72,188, forward strand.
TGCAAAAACATGATAAACATCACATGCAATCAAATAGTGACATGATATGGCCAATATCATTGTGCTCCTTTGATCTCCATCTTCGGGGCACCATGATCATCTTTGTCACCGGCATGACACCATGATCTCCATCATCATGATCTCCATCATTGTGTCTTCATGAAGTCGTCACGCCAACGATTACTTCTACTTCTATGGCTAACGCGTTTAGCAATAAAGTAAAGTAATTAACATGGCGTTATTCAATGACACGCAGGTCATACAAAATAATAAAGACAACTCCTATGGCTCCTGCCGGTTGTCATACTCATCGACATGCAAGTCGTGATTCCTATTACAAGAACATGATCAATCTCATACATCACATATATCATTCATCACATCTTCTGGCCATATCACATCACATAACACTTGCTGCAAAAACAAGTTAGACGTCCTCTAATTGCTGTTGCAAGTTTTTACGTGGTTTGTAGGTTTCTAGCAAGAACGTTTCTTACCTACGTATTACCACAACGTGATTTGCCAATTTCTATTTACCCTTCATAAGGACCCTTTCCATCGAATCCGTTTCGACTAAAGTAGGAGAGACAGACACCCGCTAGCCACCTTATACATCTAGTGCATGTCAGTCGGTGGAACCTGTCTCACGTAAGAGTACGTGTAAGATCGGTCCGGGCCGCTTCATCCTACAATGCCGCCGAAACAAGAAAAGACTAGTAGCGGCAAGAAGAATTGGCAAACTCAACGCCCACAACTACTTTGTGTTCTACTCGTGCATAGTAACTACGCATAAACCTGGCTTCTGATGCCACTGTTGGTAATCGTAGCATAATTTAAAATTTTCCTACGCTCACCAAGATGCATCTATGGAGTCTACTAGCAACGAGGGGAAAGGAGTGCATCTACATACCCTTGTAGATCGCGAGCGGAAGCGTTCCAATGAACGTGGATGACGGAGTCGTACTCGCCGTGATCCAAATCACCGATGACCGAGTGCCGAACGGACGGCACCTCCGCGTTCAACACACGTACGGTGCAGCGACGTCTCCTCCTTCTTGATCCAGCAAGGGGGGAGGAGAGGTTGATGGAGATCCAGCAGCACGACGGCGTGGTGGTGGATGTAGCGGCTCTCCGGCAGGGCTTCGCCAAGCTTCTGCGAGAGAGAGAGAGGTGTTGCAGGGGAGGAGGGAGGCGCCCAAGGCTGTTGTGTTGCTGCCCTCCCTCCCCCCTTTATATAGGCCCCTGGGGGGGGGGGTGCGCCAGCCCCAAGAGATGGGATCTCAAGGGGGGGCGGCGGCCAAGTGGGGGGAAGGGTGCCTTGCCCCCCAAGGCAAGGGGGAAACTCCCCCCCCCCCCCCCGTAGGGTTTCCAACCCTAGGCGCATGGGGGGAGGCCCAAGGGGGGCGCCCCAGCCCACTAGGGGCTGGTTCCCTTCCACTTTCAGCCCACGGGGCCATCCGGGACAGGTGGCCCCACCCGGTGGACCCCCGGGACCCTTCCGGTGGTCCCGGTACAATACCGATAACCCCCGAAACTTTCCCGGTGGCCGAAACTGGACTTCCTATATATAATTCTTCACCTCCGGACCATTCTGGAAACTCTCATGACGTCCGGGATCTCATCCGGGACTCCGAACAACTTTCGGGTTTCCGCATACATATATCTCTACAACCCTAGCGTCACCGGACCTTAAGTGTGTAGACCCTACGGGTTCGGGAGACATGCAGACATGACCGAGACGCCTCTCCGGTCAATAACCAACAGCGGGATCTGGATACCCATGTTGGCTCCCACATGCTCCATGATGATCTCATCGGATGAACCACGGTGTCGAGGATTCAATCAATCCGTATGCAATTCCCTTTGTCAATCGGTATGTTACTTGCCCGAGATTCGATCGTCGGTATCCCAATACCTTTTTCAATCTCGTTACCGGCAAGTCTCTTTACTCGTACCGCAATGCATGATCCCATGACTAACGCCTTAGTCACATTGAGCTCATTATGATGATGCATTACCGAGTGGGCCCAGAGATACCTCTCCGTCACACGGAGTGACAAATCCCAGTCTCGATCCGTGCCAACCCAACAGACACTTTCGGAGATACCCGTAATGCACCTTTATAGTCACCCAGTTACGTTGTGACGTTTGGCACACCCAAAGCACTCCTACGGTATCCGGGAGTTGCACGATCTCATGGTCTAAGGAAAAGATACTTGACATTGGAAAAGCTCTAGCAAACGAAACTACACGATCTTTTATGCTATGGTTAAGTTGGGTCTTGTCCATCACATCATTCTCCTAATGATGTGATCCCGTTATCAATGACATCCAATGTCCATAGTCAGGAAACCATGACTATCTGTTGATCAACGAGCTAGTCAACTAGAGGCTTACTAGGGACACGTTGTGGTCTATGTATTCACACGTGTATTACGATTTCCGGACAATACAATTATAGCATGAATAATAGACTATTATCATGAACAAAGAAATATAATAATAACCATTTATTATTGCCTCTAGGGCATATTTCCAAGAGCTTGATTGCGGGAGCTTACGATTACAACATTAAGCTGGTGAGGTTTGCTAATGTGCGTGTATATTGAGATATATTCAATAATCTAGATGGAAAAAATAATCAAAATGGAATTCAATTCAGCACCCCCATCCACTAACAATTTTGGTTGCAGTTATCTGTTCTCTATGAAATATGATAAGTTATGACCATGTATGGTCTATTTTTCTATGTCATCAATGTTGTTGGATCCATTGTAAGCTATATAAGACACTATTTATGCCTATTTCAAGGTTTAGAAACATAGAGAAGCTGTGTGGCTGGGGTCATGTCCATTGAAACTCCCCATGTTCCTTTCATGGATGATTTCCGTGTTAATTGCCTTGTTGTAATGTGGGTCTTAAACTATATCAATATTTGATTATTTTGGGTATAATTAATTTCCAGAACCATGGTATAGTTAGTCATGACCTATTTCTCATTGGGTTCATTATATACATTCTTTTGCCAATAAAGAATATTTATGCTACTGTACCTTGGATATGATAGAAAAAATATGTTATATACTATGTGGTACATAGGAAATATTAACATCTTATTCAACAATGTTATATACTCCCTCCATCCAAATATATAAGGCATACAACATTTTTCATGGTTACCATTACCCATTGATAAAACTATTAATATAGGAGACACAACATTTCAAAATTATATCATAAAAATATTCGTTTAACATACGTATTTTAAGGTGTGGCATGCACATCATACATTGTTGCTTTTATCGGCGGTGAAAAGGCAAACTCAAAAACCTATTAGGCCCTATATATTTGGATGGAGGGGGTAGAAGAGATAATATAGTATGAATGTCAAATTATTTTTTTATGCCCCGCCCTTCTTTACATGCCCCTAAGTATGTTCCTTTCTCTTTTTAGTACTAGTGTGGAAGATCTCATGTGTATCCTCTTGACTAGGAAGTTGTTGGGCCCCAATAGTTGAGGTTTGTAGTAAGTTGAATTTTTCACTCAATGTGATGACCTTAATGTGGAAGCTCTCATGTGTTTCCTTCCGATTTTCTATTAGGTTTCTTCTATTTTTGTGGTTTTCATTTGTTTTCGTTTTTATTTTTTGTTAATTTTTCGAATACATGGTAAATTGTTTTAAAAAACATGTTTTACATTTTACTTATATAGGATGTACATTTTTCACATACATATTGAACATTTTTTAAATACACATTGAATTTATTTTCGAATACATGTTGAACATGTTTTATTTGGAGAATAAACATATTCTAACACACATTTAAAAAATTTCATAAATTTCATCAACATTTTTTTAACTAGCAAACATTGTTAAGTGTTAGAATATGTTTTATGAAAGTCACGAACTTTTTTTGGATGGTACAATTTTTTTTCTTATAGTACACGAACATTTTTTATTTTTTGCGCGTCATTTTTTGAATGAGATGAAACATTTTTTTTGAATTATGAGAAAAACTGTTTTTACATTGTACAAACAATTATAAATGCGTCACAAACATATTTTTGAAAGGCGTGTAAACTTTTTCAATTTGTCCAGATCTTTCATTAATGGTATGCAACATTGTTTTTTACTTATAACATATGGGTCCCTCTCCATGTTGAATTATAAAGGTTACTTCATTTGGGAAGCCTTTCTTATATTTCCATGTAGGTATGTCCCAAACAAGATGAAAAGCGAGTATCACATATACTCCCTCCGTTTTTATTTACTGTGCATATTAGAGTTGACTGAAGTCAAACTTCGTAAAGTTTGACCATGTTTATAGAAAATAATATAAATATTGACCTTAACAAATCTATATGATGCGAAAGTACGTTCAATAATGAATCTAATGGTATGGTTTTGATATTGTACATGTTAATATTTTGTCTATAAATTTCGTCAAAATTTACAAAGCTTGACTTTGACTAAAGCTAATATGCAGAGTAAATAAAAACGGAGGGAGTACAAGGGAGTTGAATAGCAGATGGCGCCTCAAAATGCAAAATCCCAGTTCTAACATGTTCCCAAAGATGAACGTAGGTTAGCAAAAGAAGTATTGATTTCTCTCCACATTACAAAAAGGTCATTTTTTTAATTTCACGTCAATACCATCTCAATCGGTGCAGAGTTGGTACAACATGATGGAGAGCGACCTATTCCGGTACTGTGGTGTATAAACATTGTGGGTGCACCGAAATGGCAAGCCCGTTAAAACTTGCACTGACATCAATCCCCGCACTAAAGTCTGGCTCTGATTAAGCAATCAAAAGTCATGTCCAATTTTCTATGACATACATGTTCTCCCTCCAAATCAGCCATCCATGGTTTCACACACACACAGACATCTGAATGAATCGGTCTGATTCTTACATGGTCGTGGCTGCTCGTCTAGGGTGTGGCAGTTTGAGAGATTTGGCTATGTGCCATGTGGGACCTCTAGGGTGTTGGTGATGCACATCCACAACCAGGAGGGAGCCACACACTCGATGATGTCGATGTTGCACATCTACGACACCGTCCCTGCAATTAAATAGTGGGATAGACGTTCAGCCTGACATCTACAACCGGTGTTTACACCTAAATGTGGTTCACTACATATGATAGGCCATGGTGGCCATGAGCATGACGTGAAGCACAAGTTTTGCACTAGTCTGACCACCAGCGGGTGCTACTACTTCAAGTTCGGGCTGTACATGCAGCACCCCGACAGTACACCTGCATGGAATCATAGTGGACCAATGTTATACTCTACACTAAGCAGTTATAGGATGGGTAACATGTGTACTGGTATTGCATACAAAAGTAGCATAAATGTTTATACCAGAGGCACTTTGTATATTAATTACCACTAGTTGAATTAAACTTCTTGCTTTGACTGTCCGTAATGTGAGTTACAGTTGGCGATCTAGCTACGATAATGCCCTTATTGAGATATGAACATTTCTTGTGATGTGAGATACAATGGTCAGATTGACTAGTGTTTATCTTATGTATCTTAAGGAAACCATTAGATAACCACAAGTTGTGATGTATACAATTCTATTTTGGTATGAGCTGTTGTGGGCCCTTTTCCATACCATGGGCCGGAATTTGGGACTTGTTATGTTTCCTCGCCCACAGAGATGAGGATGTAAGTGTTGGATTAGATAGGTGCTAGTATGCAAGATATATTTGCTTTATGACATCAAGTTCTCACTCATGATCGACGATATATTTGCTTTTAGTGTTGTAGGTCATGATATCCAGACCAAGTCCTTTTTCCTAGTCCTCAACCATGGGCCACGAAATATCGGTGGTATGCTACTTTTGCAATAGAGAGGTGAATTCTAAACTCAGATTTAATAGGTACAAGAATGCAAGATATATTTGCTTGTCACATGCAAGATATTTTCGCTTATTGATGTCTACTATGCAACTTTTCTTCTTGTAGACTCTGTTGGGCCTCCAACCACAGAGTTTTGTAGGACAACAACAAATTTCCCTCAAGTGGATGACCTAAGGTTTCTAAATCTATGGGAGGTGTAGGATGAAGATGGTATCTCTCAAACAACCCCGCAATCAAATACAAGAAATCTCTTATGTCCCCAACACACCCAATACAATGGTAAATTGTATAGGTGTACTAGTTCAGCGAAGATATGGTGATACAAGTGTAGTATGGATAGTAGATATAGGTTTTTGTAATCTGAACAATTAAAATAGCAAGGTAATAAGTAGAAAACA